>NC_056743.1:526045836-526268336 GCF_019279795.1 Protopterus annectens
AGTTTGTAACAAAAGAACATAATAAATTGGCATGCAATTTATGCAAATTTCAAAACATACATTTTGCAAAAAAAAGATGACATATAGTAATTACATATATACAAGTTGTAAACATTCACTTTTAAACATTGTTCTCAAAACAAAGCAGATGTGTAACATTAGAATAAGTAATGCTAATGTTACCAGAATCAGTAAAACATGCACTTTTGCATTCTTGAGCAAGCAATTCTTTCAGTTTTTTTTTTAAAATTGTGTGAGATAATCTAATAAAATAAGGTCACTGGGCAACTGGTTCCAAAATGTGGGAGC
This sequence comes from Protopterus annectens, assembly GCF_019279795.1. NCBI lineage: Eukaryota > Metazoa > Chordata > Ceratodontiformes > Protopteridae > Protopterus > Protopterus annectens. The sequence continues at coordinate 526,046,146 of NC_056743.1, forward strand.
AGTCTTGTTGAAAGCATTTTGGCAAGTCACTAGAGAGAAGGGGGGCTGATTAAAAAGATGGCACCACTACTTGAAAAAGAGCATAATTAGCGATTAATTTGCAGTTTATTACATTGGGGGGCGGGGGGGGGGATCTGTACTTGAGTACTTTAAAGTTTATAGTGTTTCAAAAGAAGCATATTCTTGAAGATATTGGTATCCATTTAGCCTTTTGGTATGAGAAATAGTGATGCTTAATCATAGGTATGAGGTTTATAAACTGTAAGATTTTGATTCCTGTGTTTTGTAAGATTGTTATATTGTGAGAAAAGAGGAAACAATAATAGACAAAATATTTTGTTCTTGGAATTAGAACATTAATTGTTATGGTTGTCCTGGCAATGGATGTAGTTAGGTGTAAGACACTATATGCCACCTTCACTTGTTTTAGTACAATAGAAGAGTGTTCAAAGTACTTCCACGGTGGTGCAGCGTTAGTGTTGTTGCCTCACAGCAAAAGGTTCTCCCGTTCAATTCTCGGCTTGGGTTGGGAGTGCCTTCTGTGTGGAATCTGCATGTCCTCCCTGCGGTCAAGTGGGCGTTCGAAAGACATGCGTTTAATGGGCGTGCCTTTGTTGAAGGTTGGGCGTCGGGCTGGCAACTCAACACCATAAAAACCAACTGCCAATCATTAGTGGACTGGAGTTCCACTGTGGTGACCCCTAACCGGGAAAAGCCAAAAGACAAACAACAGAAGAATGCTCAAAGTAAAAACGGCAGTAAAGACATTCATTAGGATAAGGCCAGGGTACTACTTCTATTTGGGAATGGAAAGAATGGAGCCCAATAGGTTTACAACTGTTGCCTTAGATAATCTTTTACGGGAGCATTTCAATCTGTCCAACACTTTTTCAGCAAAGACAAAGAAACCGAAGCCAGTTCACCCAAACCACCTTTGATGAAACTGGAGATTGCCTTTTTCTCCACTGTTATGCAACCTCAGAGTTGGTATACATAATTCTGAGGGATGGGGAGGGGTCCCTCCACATTAGGGTGCAAAGGGGCCTGAACTGAAAGGACAGGTATAGCCCAATTCAATGGTACATCCACATAAAAAAAGTAGTTATGTCTTACCATAATGCTCCATCCGTGTTGTCGATCTTCACTAATCCTTGACTGTGGGCTCGGTTCTGAGCCTCAGAAATGACTTGGCTGTTTACTTCAGCTTGTACCTTCCAAACTCTTGAGCTAGGCTTTACCCATAATGCTCCTCTCAAAATTACCTCAGATCGAGTTTGCCCAACATAGTATCAGACAAGCAGAAATTATACTGCTACTACTAATAATAACAGTAGTAATAATAGTAGACATACTAATCAGAGACCAGATATGTGTCCGTAATATGAAGTCAGCCATGGAAAATTTGGTCCACTAAGAGTTTCAGGTTGGAGGAAGGAGGGGGGAATGTCAAAGATTAGAGAAGATCGACAACACAGATGGAACGTTATGGTAAGACATAACTTCTTTACCTGATGTTGTCAATCTTCACTCAATGCTTGACTGTAGGACAGAGTCCCCAGCTACTTTAGTCTTAGGAGGTCTCAGGGAATAATAATCCTAAACACCATCGAACCAAATGATGCCCATCCCCTAGAGACCTGATCCAATTTGTAATGCGTGATAAAGGTATGTAGAGAAGACCAAGTGGCCGCTGCACAATCATCATCCAATGATGCTCTGGCATGAAAAACTGCAGAAGTTGCCACCACTCTAGTTAAATGGGCTTTAACTGGGCATGCAAGTTGGAGCCCTTTCGACTGACAAATAAAAGTAATACAGTCTTTAAGCCATTTTGCCATGGTAACCTTTGAAACCAGATTACATAAGGATAGAGAAGAAAATGCAACAAATAACTGTTCAGATTTTCTGAAATGCTTTGTTCTTGAAGGTAAAAATGTAGTTGTCTGTGGATGTCTAGCAAACAAAAGGAGTACTCCCCTTTACTGGTAAAATTAGGGAAGAAGACTGGCAATTAAGTGTCTGATTTATATCAGCTTCTGAAACTACCTTTGGTAAAAAGGATGAATTGGTCCTAATGGCAACTCTATCCATGAGGAATATTAAATATGGAGGTTTGCAGGATAAGGCCTGAAGGTAAGATACTCTTCTGGCAGATGTAATAGCCTCTAAAAATAAAGTTTTCCAAAATAAAAACTTTAAGTCACAAATCGCTGATGGTTCAAAGGGAGACTAAGTAAGGGATTGTAGGACTAATGCTAGATCCCAAGGAGGAATTGGATCTTTAAATGGAGGTCTTAACAACAGGAGTCCCTTTAAAAATGCTTTGCAGTTTGTGAGGCATTTAAGATGAGCCATCAAATCCCATACGAAAGATTGCTATTGCTACTAGATGAACTTTAATTATCAATGCAGAGGAACCACATTGGTAGAGGTTGGCTAACAAATCCAAAATCTTATGAACCAGGCTCGAATAAGGACCAAGTTTGTTGTTAAGGGCCCAATTCACAAAATTTTCCCATTTACTTTGATAAAGTTTCCTAGCTGAAGGTTTGTGATGAGCCAAAATAATTTCTCAGACAGGAGAGGATAGGGAAGGATGTCTGGTAATCATGAGAATTGGAGAAGCCATGCAGTGAGCTTGAGATGTTGGAGATTCAGATGAACCATGCCTTCTGGATGAGACAGCAGATTTGGAGCTGGGTCCAGAATCCATAGTTTCAGAAGAAGGTGAGGCCAGAGCAAGGAAAATCAAACCTATCAAGCTCAGAAAGGAGCAATGGGGATTATTGAGTTCTCCATCCTCTTGGCTTTCTTTAGAAATTGATATCAAGGGAGTTGGAGGAATTGCATAGAGAAGACTGGGGGGCCAATCGTGAAAGAGAGCATCTCTGGGTGACTCCCCGATAGGAAGATTAAGGCAAAGTAACTTCTGCACTTGTTCAATGGTGAGACAAAAAGATTGCAGCAAGGTTGGCCCCAATGACAGAAAATCTTGTTTGCTGCTACAGGATTGAGAGACCACTCTTGAGGCATCAGAACAGTTCTGCTGAGCTTGTCTGCTATCACGTTGGAGCTCCCCAGAATGAACATTGCCATGAGAAAGTGGATGGAAGATATCACCCATTGCCAAACTCTGAGGGCTTCTCGACATAATGGGTAAGATTTGGTTCCCCCTTGTTTGCTGATATACCAAACTACTGACATGTTTTCCATTTGAATTGCTACTGTTCCCAGAGGAAGGACATCCTGGAATGCTTGCAATGCTTACAACACTGCCCTCATCTCCAGGACATTAATGTGCAAGTTGGCCTCTAGTTGGGACGATGTGTCTTGGACTGTCCTTACCAGATAATGCCCCCCACACCCTATCTGGGAAGCATCCGTGGTCAGTATGGCTTGGTGTTGCAGACAAATGAATGGTGACCCCAAGAAAATCCAATTTTAATGGAGCCACCATGAAAGATCCTATTTGCAGCGATTGGTAATCACAATTAGGTAAGACATTGGTTGAGGAATCAGAGACCACTGAAAGGCAAATAACCATTGCAGGATTTGCATGTGATATCTTGCTAAGGGGACAAGTTATTCTAGCTGCCATTGAGCCTAATGCTTTTAGGACTAATTTTATTGGAACTCTCTTGTTTCTTAGAATCTGACAGACTTGGAATCTGATGTGTTGTAGTCTTTCTGGATGAAGAGAAGCAATTCCTGTGACAGTGTGCAAGTGGGCTGCAATGAAGTCTAACTGCTGAGAAGGTTGTAAGCTTGACTATTCAAAATTTATTGTTATGCATAGAGATGTATAGAGGTGTAGAGTGTAATCTCTTGCCTGTTGTGACACCTTGTGGTAGTGGTAAGGAGCCAGTTGTCGAGGTATGGAAAAAAACTCGAAAACCCAGCAGTCTGAGGTGAGCTGCAACCACTGCCATGCATTTGGTGAATACCCTGGGGGTTGTGGTGAGTTCCAAGGGCAGTGTTCTAAACTGGAAATGACTGGCTCCCAGATGGAAGCGCAGAAACCTCCTGGAGCATTTGTCCATTAATGCATGGTAATACATGTCCTGGAGGTCTACAGAGCACATCCAATCACCTTTTTCCAAGAATGGAAGTATCAACTGTACAGAGACCATCCAGAATTTGTTTTTCTGAACTGCCTTGTTGAACTGTCCGAGATTCAAGATGGGTCTCCAGTCCCCTGGTTTTTTTTTGGGCAGTGAAAAGAACCTTGAGTAAAAACGGATCCTGTTTGGTCTGGTGGGACTTTTTGGATGACTTTTGTCTAGCAGTTTTTGAATTTCTATGACTGCTGGTTCCCTGTGACTAGGTGGAATGTCCAGGAGTTTTTTCTGGGTTATTGTGGGCAATGATAGTGGAATTTTAGAACCTCTGGATATTATTCCCTGCACCCATTTGTCCGTAGTTAATATTTGCCTGGCAGATTTCTGCAGAGGAAGTTGTCCCCAGACCTACTCCAGAGGCGGACAAATGTGCACCCATTCAGGGGTGCTGATAGAAAGTACCAGAGAAAGATTCTCCAGACCCTTATTTTTGTGGTCCAGTTCTGCCTCTGGGGTAGTGTCTTCCATTACCTCCCCTCTGCTCCAGGGAATGTCTTTGCCATATGAATCCTGGAAAGGCAGTTTGGATTTTTTAAACCATAGTCTCCCACTTCTCTGGTTCCTACAGTAAGGCCACTGAGGAGTGGAGGAATGTATGCCTATGGCAGAGAGTGTCTTGCCATCTTTTTCATATCTGGCTAAAGTGTCTTTTACCTTGGGACCAAAAAGGGTAGATCCGTCAAATGGAGCATGACGAAGGACACTTTAAATGGCTCCACAAAGTCACACAAGTGCATCCAGGAGTGCCTTCTAATGGTTATGCCTGAACCCACTGATCTAGTCATCCCTTCAGCTACATGAGCAATCGGCCTCATGGACGAGTTAGAAATCACATCATGGGTTGCTAGCTGACAGGTACCTTTATCCCATAGCCCTTCAGCCACTGACCCTGAGAGGGTTTCCAGAGAGCTCCTTGATCAGATCCCTATGTAATAATGTGAAGAGTACCATATAAATCAGGAACCTAAGAGTGAAGGTCTTTGAAGCATAAACATGCTTCTCAAACCTATTCAAAGTCCTAGGCTCCTTGTAACAAAGATGGATAGTCAGACATTCCTGAGCAAGTTCCTTCTTCGTGGTTGCCACTATCACCATGGCATTAACAGGTATGTGTTTGGACCAGTGAGGCTCATACTTAGGGGCTGATAGGATATGATCAGGCCTCTTGGGGATTGGCCCGATGAAGTCAGGCATCTTCCATGCCTGCTGAGCGATACATTTAATGAGATCGTTAGCGGCAGACAGATCCAAGAAGTAGAGGGTTGGGCAGAAAAATCCTCCAGGTATACAGACTCTTCAGAGGAAGGATGGATGGAAGACCAGCCACCCCTCTGTTTATGGATTTCTAGGAAGCCCCCAAAGGAAACATTGTGGGTGACCCTGGGAACCTTCCCCTTCATCAAAATTGTTATCTTCAGTGAAAGACTCCTCCACGGAGTCTAAGTGTTTCCTCTTGCACTTCTTTGCAGGTACGTCTTTGGGAGATGGGGGAAGTGTCTAAAGAGGAAGCCATCAAAGTGGGTCTTTCCTGGGACTTTTGTGCCCTTTGTCCTGGGAATGAGATGGAAAACAACTCAGAGGGAGGAGATGTAGAAAGTTATCCTAATAGGGATGGCGAAAACTGCGAGCCCCCAATGGACAAAACCTTCTTCATGATCTAGAAGACCACCCCCCCCCCAAAGAGGGATGGGATCCCAGAACCAAAATAGACTCCTTCAGAACTGGGGTCACACCCCGCACCGAGGAGGTGACCCCCAAAACAGAAGCTTGGGTCGATCCTATAAAGGCCAAAGCACCAAGGGGCATGGATGGATCTGAAGTTAAGGAAATCAATCCATACTCCTCAGACCCAGCCAGAGAGTCTCGACCCCGGGAGGCTTTTGGTGCCAAAAGCCCTGAGGAACACAAGGTAGCTCTCAGTACTGGAGAAGAGGATGCTACCAGAAGAGAGACATTCGAGGCTGGGGGTGTTGGAACCAAGGACTTCAATGACTCAATAATAATTGGAGGAGGAGGAATGGATGGTGTCATAGATAGGCTGGTTTTGATGCCAGAGTGGCTGGGAACTGAAGACAATCCCCTCGCAGTCAGGAGCTGATCCACCAATCTAATGATGTCAGCTTCTGAGAGACTCTTAGTGGAGTGAATCAAGGCAGTCGAAGGCGACCTAGGGGATTTCACTTCATGGAATGGGCTTGGTGACCTGTTCTTAAAAAGGTCAATAGTTGGTGAATATTGTGCCCTTGGGAGCAAAGGCAGCTTTGACTGTTCTGTCACTGAAATCTCTGTGGGTGCTAAGAAAGTCACTGTCAGCTGTGATAATTTTGTAGGTGTCAAGTCAGTTATACCATTCAGTGCAGAAGTACTCTTTGGCACCAAAGGCATGCTAGAAGCCTTCTTGGATGGTTCTGAGGTACTTGGAAGTGAAGATGGCCTCTTCTTACTAGCGGAAGAAGAGAAGGATGATGAAGTGCTGGCCTCAGTTCTAAACCCAGAAATGACCTTTTTGAAATCATTTTTCAGAAGTCCCTTAAGTACTAATTTGTTCTTATATTCAGTAAGAGTATAGGTAGTAAAACCATGCCAAACTGAGCACCTTTCTTCAAAGTGGACTTTCCCCAAACAATAAACACAAAGAGTATGCCCATCAAAATTGGACATTTTACCCTGGCATTTCTGACACCTTTTAAATCTGGAGCTGCCTTTAGAAGACTTAACTGGAGAAACAAGAAATTATGTACTCACCATAACGTTCGATGTATGCAGTCCATCTCGCCTCACATTCTTACCCGTGGGTTTGGAACCGAATATCGGCTCTGACTCAGCCAAACTTTTCTAGCTCGAAGTCTTTCTATTGGCTGGGCTAAGATGGCATCCCATGCTGCATTGCTCTATATCCCCAGATCTAGTTTGCTGCGAACACCAGCACTCATACTCCATGCATAACACACCCAAGGAAAGGAAGAACAGACCAAGAGTGAAGGGAGCTCTAAAACCAAGTCCTAACCTCCAGATCCTCCAGGAAGGGGGAAGGTGGGGGGGGTAAGTAAGAATGTGAGGCGAGATGGACTACATACATCGAACGTTATGGTGAGTACATAACTTCTTGATGTTATGTAGTCCAATCTCACCTACTCTCTTACCCGTGGGACAGCGTCCCCAGTACCTAAATCCTGGAAGGCTCAGTGGACAATACTCCTGAGCACTGTGGAACCAAAGGAAGATCTGCCCCTAGATACCACGTCCAACTTGTAATGAGTAAAAAAGTGTGAGGAGATGCCCAAGTAGCCGCAGCACAAATATCATCCATAGACAATCTGGCCTGACAGGCTGTAGATGTAGATACAGACCGAGTAGAGTGAGCCTTCACTGGGAACAGTAGAGTTTTACCCCCTAATGAATAAATGAAAGAGATGCAACTGGATATCCACCTGGACAGAGTGACTTTGGAGACAGGAGACCCAATTCAGTTTTCCAAAAAGGAAACAAACAACTGATAAGATTTTCTGAGATCTTTGGTTCTGTGCAGATAAAAATGTAATTATCTGTGTACATCCAGTTGATGAAATTTAAATTCTGCCTTGTTTGAGAACTGAGGAAAAAACACTGGCAACTCAATAGATTGATTAAGATTACTGATAGACACCACTTTGGGAAGAAAGGAAGGTTTCTGCCTGAGAGAAACCCTGTCCTTATGAAAAATCAAGTATGGGGGGTTTATAGAAAGAGCTTGAATCTCTGAAACACATCTGGTTGATTTGATGGCTACTAAAAAGACAGTCTTTCAGGTCAAGAATTTTAAATCACAAGTAGCTGCAGGTTCAAAGGGTGGTGAAGTAAGAGCCGGTAAAACAAAGTTTAAATCCCAAGGCATGACAGGTTCTGAAACAGGAGGATGGAGTAACAGAGTGCCCTTCAGGAAAGCCTTACAGAGTCTGTGAGCCGTCAGACTAGGCTAATTAGTGACATGAAAGTTAGAAATTGCTGCCAATTGGACTTTTATGGTGGTGGACGCTGAGCCCTGGTAAAAAAGCATAGACAAGAACTCCAAAACAGATGAAATTGGAGCTGTGTAAGGGTCAATCCCTTGGGTATGAGCCCAGATTGAAAATCTCTTCCATTTGCTGGAAAAAATCTTCCTAGTAGAGGGTTTATGAGAGGAAGATAAAATATGAACTACCTCCGGTGAAAAATGACTGGAAAAAACAGTCACAGATTAAACCACACTGAGCGCGGCAAAAAACTACCACTAACAAACTCTAACAAAACAATCCTCTGATACATGCACAAAAGGGACTATGACTAAAACCTCTAATTTAAACTGTTTTAGACCAGAAGTTAGTATACAGAGAAGCAAGGGGACGGACTACGTCCTCTAACTGAAATGGGCCTAGCCCGTTGGAACAGCTAGTGGGATACCACAGAAACAATCATACACACACAGAAAATTTTTCACAGATAACACCAAACTAGCAATAGCTATTAAAATAGCTTTTTGTTTGTAACAAATTCTGTCAAGAAGTAGAAAAAAGGTACTTAGCCACAGCCAAGAGCGAGACCATGTCAGAGCTACATGAGCAGCAAATGAGATCTGGGGATATAGAGCAATGCAGCATGGGATTCCATCTTAGCCCAGCCAATAGAAAGACTTCCAGCTAGAAAAGTTTGGCTGAGTCAGAGCCAATATTCGGCTCCGAACCCACGGGTAGGAATGTAGGCGAGATTGGACTACATAACATCTTATTTTTCAGCCATAATGTAAACAGTCTCACACACAGAGTTTGGCAGAAAGGGATATAGAAACAGAATTTTTTTTTAAAGATAAGGAAAAAGGTAGGAAATAGCAACAATGGTAACTGAAATATACCTTAAAAGAGGTAAGGGTTGTACTAAAAATGGTACTTGAAGAAACTACCAATGGTAGTATAGAAAACAGGAAAATACACACTCATGCTAAGGAGAAGTCAAAACGAGAGGAGCAAGTAGGCAGTAAGAGAGCTATTAGGAATGGAAATAGAGAAATAATCAAACTGAGATTTTAAATAAGAAAAAACTTACTTAACAATAAGCTAAAGCTCGAGAGAAGGTTGAACGCGTCTGACACATGAAGCAACAAACGAGATTTGAGGTAATTTTGAGAAAGCATTATGGGCAGAGCCTAGCTCAACAGTTTAGAAGGATCAAGCTGAAGAAAACGGCCAAGTCGATTCTGAAGCTTGGAACTGGCCTCACAGTCAATGACTGAGTGTAGACAGACAACATCAAATCAAAGTTTATCCCTCCCTGTACTCAAGTGCAACTTAGATCTATGTATGGGAAACAGAAAATTGACATCAGGACTGCCCCCATGCTAATAATGGACATAGGCAGTTCCTGAATGCTTTATCCCATGCACTGGACCATCAAATTATTTATGGTATGATCCTAGTTATTCTCATTAATACATAATTATCAACCATGAGATGGATAATGGCAGTCTATAACCAAATGGGGTAGGCTATTTTGAGCACAAAAAGGGAAACCAGCTAGGCTTAAAATGGCCCACAAGGACAGCTAGCCTAGTACTTCTCTATGAACAGCTATGTGCTCTGTTTGCAACATGCAGTTGTACTCAGTCTGTATTAGGTAAAATGTTATCTGGGTCACTGGGCTAATCATTAGCATTGTTGATAAGAGTTCTTTTATTCTAATGAGCTGTGCTCCATTGGAATATTGTGTTGACAGTTTTATGTATTGGATATTAAGATTTTTTTTCTTTTCTTTTTGTAAAAATTGAGTTAAATATGTGAACAGTTAAAACTGCTGTAACCCTCAACTTTGATACTGCCACAGCTGCTTCTATAGAGGAGGAAAACTTCCTTAATAGTAAAATTAATAATCTCAACATTATCTCCAATGTATTTTCTCAACTAAAACTGTTATTTACTATCACACCTTCTTATTCCAATTTCAAAAGACTTGGTCTCAGTGTAAATGATCATTTACACTGAGAGATGATGATTTGGAATTTTGTCCCCTGTAGTAAAGCCTGTTTATAGATATGCCTTACAGTGAAGAAAGCCATTTATAGGTCATTCAGAATCAGGGCAGACTTATGCTGAGAACAACTGTTTTGGAATCTGGCCCTCTGCCTCCTGTAACAAGGTTGGCCTGACCTAAAAATATCCTAATGCCTAACAGTGAGTATTAATAAACAAAATAAAATCAGTGAAGTCTAAAGTAAGGTATTCGGCAATAATACACCGCATGAAATCCAATCCGAAAGAAGATATTTGGCGGTAATGCACTGCACGTAATTACATGCAGAAGATTATTGCCATATATCTTCCTTCAGACTGGACTGCATTGTTATGATTATTAGTATTAGTATTAGTATTGTTGGGGCAGTCTTTATTGCCCTTCATTCAGCAAAATTAAAAAAAGTTGCTGAAAATAAAATACTTGTAATTGCTCTGCTTGCTTTCCACTACATCTTATAAGAAAGAGCCAACTGGCTTCCTATGACACTTACAGGGCCCATTTATCTTATTTAAGAACTTCTACATTTTTGCTTCTGTCCACCTCTAAAGAGGTTATGCATAATCTGAGAACAAACTTCTGCCTTAGGAATAGATCAGCTAATGTATTCACTTTGGTCAAATCTAGATTCAATCTAGCCACAGCAGCAAAATCCCCCTCCAGGTTAGACCAAGCTATATGGAACTAGTTACCTATAGCCATAAAAAATGTGATAATCTTCAAACATTCAAAAATCAACTAAGATATAACTTGAAAAATGAAACATATGCTTTAAAAATGTTGGTTAGCTTTGTGACTTATCAACAACAGGTACTCCAATGCAAAACGTGTTTTCTAGTAAGTATTGCAAATATTTAATCTGAAATGAGCTTTAATTTTTTTTCTTCTTTTATATAATATATATGTATGTATACACACACACACACATATATATATATATATATATATATATATATATATATATATATATATATATATAGAGAGATTGGATATTCAGAACCAATGTTTTGTTAAACATACTTTACAAATTTTACTATTGTTAAGCAAATTTTTGCTGTACTCTTGGACCAGAGTAGCGGCTGAAACATGTCAGTAGACCAGTCCACTCAGCCAGTAACCAAATTGTAAAATAAATGAATAACTTTCTTTTCCCACCATTGATACAATAAGATTACTCAACAACAAGTGAATGGTGTATATGAAAACAGCATTACTGCCAGCGAGTCAACTGCTGGCCAGCACATGAAGATAATACAACACTTCAGAATTAGATTATGTTCATGTGCTGTTCTGGAACAGCATTTACCTTTTGTCCTAAATTCTTTACAACTGTTCTATTTTCTATCAAGTAAGCCAGCCAGCCATCAGTTTTTATAAATCTCTTGCCCCACTGGGGGTAACAGCTATAAAAAGCTAAGCAAGGCAAATCAGTTATACCTATACCCAATGTAAAGCACCCACCTTGTCAAGCAGAATCCCTACAGTTTTCTATGGAAATTAAAAGGCATAATCTCTTTAAAATGTCACTGGGTCTTCTCTGCGGCCTACTCCACTGATTTGCCTAGTGCATTTTTCATAGGATGCAACTCTGCACGTATACCAGTTACCAAAACGACCTTAAATAATTCCTTTCAACCTGGGGAGCAGTGTCTCCATCTTCAGCTGTTCTAGGATTACAGAGTTTCTGAAACAGCTGAGATGGTAATTCCAGAAACCTGTGAAGGAACCTAATTTCTGCCACTTGTATATATGATCCCTTCCTTTAAATCACTAGTCAGATCTTGTGAACATAGGTGAACTCAGGCAATACAGAATGAATGTCAAGTTAAGAGTTTCTTAAGATTCATTTCCTGTTTCACAACCACAGCCTGGTAAAATGACTATAATACTTCAAGTGCTATACCCATCAACTGATCAACCGCCTGATTCTTTCTATCCTCACTACAGAACAAGACCACAAATTCCATATTTTTTTCTACCCAGGTAACTACTTCCCTTGTGTTGTAGCAACTTGCCCAAGAAGTTATACAGTTACATGCCAGTTCCAGGCATATAAAAAACATGTCTATAGTACTGGCAAACTCCCTTGACTCCACTGTTATTCTTGAAGTTTGTATATATGAGGGGACATTTGTCATTTAATTTCTGTCAGCTTTTGTGCACATGTATGACTGTGCTCAAGTTTTGGCAACAGAAGCAATGCAAAGGTGCACTGGAGAAGGAATGCCACAATATCTGTATTTAATTTGCTAATAGTTATAGGAGTTTTAAGAAGTCCAGGAATATTATGGAATTAACATAACATACACAGACATGGATCCAGCACAAGGTGACCTAGGGAGCTGCCTAGGGCCCACTGCTGCTAGGTGACCTGATCCTGGCTAAATAAATGGAATTAAAAAATCCTATACCAGTTCTTAATTAAAAGAGAAAATGTGTCCTTCATCTGGTTTAATTTTTAAACTAGAAAGAAAAGCCTCAACATCCAGACATATGAGCAGGAGATTATATCATCAAAGAGCCATTAAAACATGAATCAGAGACATTAGGATCAGGGCATATAAGCAGGAGATATGATCTGTACAGGTTTAGATATGAACAGCTTGATTCAGTGCAAAATTCTGCGTATGAACAAAGCAGACATTATTGGGGTCATATGCAAAATTTTGAGTATGAACAAAGCAGACATTACTGGGGCCATACGCAGGAGATTAAACAGCTTGAATAGTATGCAGAACACAGTATTGACTAGGATATGCAGGGTAAGAATGATTCAAATTAGAGCAATGCCACTCTGCAGTGGCAAGTGTATGCTCATAGTATACCCGTTAGCAACCCTGTCTAGTTAACTGACTTTGCTCACTGTCAAACCCTGAACCTTAATTATTGTGCAAGCAAGAGCATCAATCCTGAACACCAAATGCCAGACCTTCTTTAGCTTTTTTTTTTTCGTTTATTTTTGTAAGTCACTGAAGATTACAGTCGGTGGATGCCAGTCATAGAGTTCATTTGGTAGCTCATAATGCCAGTGGTACAACAGTTAGCATACTTGCTTTTGGTGCAGAAGGCCACACTGAAACATAGCTTCTATCCACCCCATTCTTTATATAGCCATTTTTATATCTTTTCAATTACCCCTGAGGCATGCCGTAATTTGTTATACAAAAGCTCCTGATATCAGACATTCCATAATATTCATAATATAGTTGCAAGATATTTATTTAAAGTATCTACTTCATTTACACTATAACTTTCATGTAGTCCACATATTATCATGTCCATATTTAAATTTTCTAAATCTGTTTTATCAAACTCCTTTTCACATATTTTCCAGCTTTCTATTGTTCTTATGCATTCGATGGAAACATTTTGCATATTTCTTTAACTCAACAAAGATCCTCTTGTAGTTTAATTCCATCTTTACAGGACTATTTTGAATAGATAACCTTTATAAAAAATAAATACTAATAAGCCTTTACAAACTCTTTCATATCCTGCATTCAATCCTCTAGCCAAAATTTAAAATTTTTAAAAACATTAATATTTTTCATCATTCATAGCTTTAAAAGAAACATACCTTTATTCATTTGGCTAAAGACCATGTAACCTATTAATACACTTTAGTGGCTTATCTAATTCACTCATCCTGATTTCTTTTTCTGTCTTAAAATCTTTTTCTTCCAGCTTGACCAAATCTTAAAATATATTACATTTGTCATCATAATTGCAAACCTTTGTAATATATTTTTGATAGCTGTTATATCAGGTATGTTTCTCCTTTCAACTCCTCCTCCATCTAATAAAAAATAACTTTTCTTTCATTTTTTTTTTTTTTTTTTTTTTTTAACTACTTTGCTTGAAAATGGTGAAACTTTTTCACTTCTGCCCTGTAATTCATATCTTTTTTAAGTATCAGTAAATTAACTTTCTTCACATTTGGCTTACATATCTCTCTTTCCCTTATAATTCATTATTTTTCATTCCCTCTAGAATATTCTTCATACAGCATAGCCTAATATTTTTTCTTCTTTCAAATAACATCTTTCTATATTTTTAAATTCCTTTTCATTTTTCTCCTTATATGCAAGCCGCTGAGTTTTTATTGTATCATAAAAAGGCAACATAGGCACATGGTCATTCTGTAACCTATTCATTTGCTTCTGAAAATATACATCTTTTATAATTTCTCTCCATAAAACCTTATTACCTTTACCTTCTGTAATATAGTCTTCATCATAAGCAAAAACAATTATAACACAATTATCTGCAAAATTAACATTAACAGTTTCTCTCTTTTAAACGCACAGAGTGCAACATATCATCTATGTCTGTTTATTTATTTTTTTTATTTTATATTTGTTGACCAGGATAGCCGACTGGATATATGTCCATTTTCAGCGGAGGCCCGGGGAGAAAAGCTCCACATTAAGACAATTTACAAGACAGAAATCTTGTCCATATACAATACAGATGATGTCAGACAGGTAAAACATTTCAAATACAGGAACATTTATAGAGTACTGTTGCAGTAACATACCAACATACCCGACTAAAGTTAGAATTTTTGAGTAAAAGAATTAATAAAACATTTCTTTTTTTGAGGGTAGCATTGTTTATAAAGTTTACCAAACCTTAGGAGGTAAGCTACTACAGTAGGAATTAAGAGAGAATATCAGAGCAACTGAAATAGCATGAGAAAGATAGATAGTAAAGAATGATCCTGCTAGGGGAGAAAGAGTCAGGATTTGTGCGTGGGCAAAGCCATTGGGCTTTAAGAAAGATTCTTAATTGTTTCTTGAAAAGTGGGGTAGAAGAAAGGGCTGTTAGTTCAGTTTGAAAAGTGTTGCAAGAGTTACCAATAGAGTTTGAGAACAAGCTATCTCCAGATTTTTTGTTGGACTTTAGGGTAGCTACTAGTACCTTATTAGCTGATCGAAGGGTTGTTAGATTTTTATATGGCAGATAAGGGTAGAGAGTATGGGTGCATCTATGGGATGGTGTAAGATCTTGTGTATAGTAGTAAGTTGCTGGAAAAGAATCTGGCTTTGCAATTCCAGCCATCCTACCAATTTAAGATTTTGGCAGTGGTGGGTTCGAAAAGGGGCACCAGTGGCACATCTAGCTATGTTATTATAGGCTGTTTCCAACTTATGAAGATTATTTTTGGATAAGTTGGTATAGATTGGGGATGCATAGAGAAGGGTGGAGATTAAGTGAGTTTGGGCAATAATAGCCCTAGCTAGAGGTGTGAGATAGGGTTTAAGTCTGTAGAGGAAACCAAGTTTTTTTATTAACTGATTTAATGGTTAGGTTGATATGTGTGTTGAAGTTTAGATTATGATCAATTGTTACACCTAAAAGTTTGGTGGTTGTGTCCAGAGTTATTACAGCACCATTATTAGATGTAAATGTGAAGTTGATAGCAGACAACTTCTGAGCGGGAGAGAATAGTACCAATTTAGTTTGGGGTTAAGGAGGAGACAGCGTTGATGGAACCAGTTTTCTTCTAAGGTAAATACTGCTTGGGTACTCGAATGAAGTCCAGCAGGTGAGGAGGCTGAACATATTAATGTTGAGTCGTCAGCATATTGTATGCAGATGATTTGTGGAAGGGAGATTTTCAGATCATTTATGAAAATAATGAATAGGAAGGGTCCCAGAATAGAGCCTTGTGGGACTCCGAGAGTTAAAGGGAGAACAGTAGATAGTTTATTTTCCCAGAGGACTGCTTGTTGTCTATTTCCTAGACAGGAATTGAACCAATTAACTGTCTGGGTATCTAGTGAAAGTGATTTGAGTGAGTTTAACAGTAAATGATGATTAACCATATCAAATGCTTTTGAGAGGTCAATAAAGACGGCTGAGGACAGTAAGCTGTTGTAAGTTAGAAAAGGATAGTAGAGCAGTTGTAATACTATGGAAAGGCCTAAAACCATGCTGGCAGTCAGCTAACAGGTGGTTTTGGAGGAGATTGTCAAGTAGCTGACGGTGAATACATCTCTCCATAATTTTTGCTAAGGGGGAAAGTAGGGCTATGGGGCAGAAATTTGAGTTCCCACACATATGCAGTGGGATAATATATGAGACTTTCCAGAGGGATGGGATGGAACTTTCTGTAATGGTTCTGTTAATTAAGATGGAAACAGGGCAGGCAAGCACTCCAGCTGCCATTTGAAGGCATTCAGCTGGGAGGAGGTCAGCTGATGGAGTGCATGGTTTAAGCTTAAGAAGTAGGGAGTGTATGCGAGATGTTGGGACAGGCTGCAGTTGTAATACTTGGGGGAGGGTGGTTGGCAAGGATGAGTCAGTGGTAGTAAGTTATTTGCTAAAGATTGAACAGTTTCTGAAAAAAAATTGTTAAAAATATCAGCAATTTGGTTGGGAGAATTATGAGTCAAGTTAGTTAGTAGGTGTTTTGGCTTGTCCAGGATGGAGGAATTTATTTAATCCTGACCAAAATTTTTGTGGGTTTAGATATTGGGTTTGTTGGAATTTAAGGTAATAGTTTTTTTATCGAGGAATATTGATTTTTTTAGTGGCATTTCTGAGCTGTCTAAAGTTTAAATGAAAAATAGGGTAGTTGGTACTTCTCCATATATTCCAGATTTTATTTCTCAGTCTCATTTTTTGCCTTGTCTCATTTGAGAGCCAGAAAGCAGGTTTGTTCCTAATTTTAATAGTACGAGAGGGGGCATGGTGCTCAAGGATTTTTAGGAATGTATTGTTAAAAAGAAACTGCTTCAATGAGAGGTAGATATTTTAGGGGTGACCAATTGTAGGCTTTTAGCTCTGCTTGAAGGTTACCTAGGTTCGTGTTCTTTTTGTTCCGGGTGGTTCTAAAGTTTAGTTGCGTGGGAATGGTGATCTTTTGTCTAGTTATAAAGGTAAGAGAGTGGTCACTAATATCATCAGGAAGTATGCCTATTTTGTAAGATTGGGGGTTATTGTTGACTAGTATCCAGTCTAAGGTAGGTTGTTTGTTGCTGTGTTTATAGGTTCTGGTAGGGTCGGTGATAGTTTGACAGAAGCCATAGAGATTAATGTGAGATGTAGGTTTGTCAGAAATACAACAGTTCCAGTCAATATTAAAGTCTCCAAAGAGAATGGTTTATTGTGGGAATGATGTGGAAAGCCAGTTAAGGATATTTTCAAGAGTATTTATGTTGCTGCCTGGGGGGATGTAAGAGCAAATTATGTATATAGATTTATTAGCATTCATTTGGAACTTAGATATTAAGATTTCAGCATTGCTAGATGAGGGAGTTTGAGTGTTTAGTGAGGATACCTGTAGTTCAGATTTAAACAATATTGCTACCCCCCCACCCTTTTTGTTAGGATGGTCAGTTCAAAGGATGTTATAACCTGGAGGGATTATATCATTGTCTTTAGTAACTGGTTTGAGCAAAGTTTCTGTGAGATATAGGATGTCAAAGGAATGTATGTCTAGTAGGGCATGAAGTTGGGTAATTTTATTTAAACTATGAATATTGAGGTTGGTAATAAGAAGAGAGTTCGAGGAAGAAGAGGAGGTATGAGAAATAGAGGTGAAGGAAGAATGGGAGTCAGGGAAGGTATTACCAGGCCCTGGGTTTGGGTGAATATCGCCATGTAGTAGTAGGTACTGAGGATTGTGTGGAAGTTTTGTTAGTTTACATAAAATAGGGTCTATTTTTCTGGTCTTGAAATATTTAATATGGTTTAAGTTGTGAAACTGTGGGAGAAGGTAGGCTGATGAGGATGTAATGTTACTGTGGGCTTGTGAGGCTGATAGACAGAAAGGGGAAGTTTGTTTAAAGGAGTGTTGAAATTGAAAGGAGCTTAGGAATTCATAGCCTGTGAGGCTATGAGACAGAAGTAGAGTGGAAAGAATTATGGGCAAGAGGACAAAATTAGAGAGTTTTAGTAAGCCAGGGGTTGACATAATGAGAATGTGGGAATGTAAGTAATAAGAAAATAAGGGGTTATAGAAGGGAAAATATGAGGTGGGTTTGTTTAATGAGGAAAGTATAGATAGTGGAAGGTGTGAGTAAATTAGTAATAGATGGTTGAGTATGTAACGAGATATGTCGAGCTATTGGTTGAGGTGGGGTGGGGGGTGTGGCTTCGAGCAGTATAAGGATAGGTGCCCTGGGGGTGGGTGGGGATTGGAGATAGGGTAGGTGAGTGGAGTGATTCCGCAGAGCGTACAGAGCAAGCAAGAGCAGTAAGGAAAGTTCAGCCAAAAGACAATCAGCTGTCTTTCGTGTTTGGCATAATACAGAAGTAACTAAAGCGAAAACTGGGGAGCAGAGTATATAAGCTTATCAGATATGTGTAGATGATTTAGTAAAGCGAGAGTGAGGGTCTCATGTGCAGTGAGGGGGATTAGAATTGTGCTGAAATGCCAAAGAATGGGTGTAGGACCTGAGGGATAGTTAGCTTTAATGCTAGAATACAATGTAGGTAAAGACTGCCACCTAGTGGTCAGGGGAGTAATAGCAGCTGGAGGAGGTAGGCAAGAAGCTATTTCAAAGGGATAAGAAATAGGATGAGGGGACAAAAGGGTGGAGGGAGGAAGTGTCTTTGGGTCTGCGGTAGGCTACTAAATCTCACACCCGAGGGTTAACAAGCAGTTATAGGCACTACAGAAGGGTAGTAAAAAGGTATTTTGCAACATACAAGTACAAAAACTTTAGGAGTACAAGATTTATGAAGCCAGGTAAGGAGTCAGCTTCAGGAGCATCTTCAGGTTAACAGGAGGTTATTCTTTAACTGTTCAGCAAGGAGGGAAACACTCGGATGCACTTAAATGTACAAAAACTTAAGGAGTATGATGGTGCCTTTCTACATCAGGCTTTTTGATACCTCTGTAATTAAGCAGAAGTGGGTAGGGAGGTGTGCAGGTTCAAAGTGGGGGAAGGGAAAGACATAAAGTAATGCAAGGTTGAAAAGGACCACCACTTCTGCAGGGAAAAACAAAATAAGTATGGGCTGCAGGTACATAGGTAAACTTTTTCAAAGAGAAAGTAGTTTTAAGTAATTGACCCAGGAGTACTACAGGAAGAGAGAAATGGGGGGGGGGTGCAGCAGTGTGCACGCATACAGTGGAAGAGAAAGAGTCTTCAGTTTGGAGGACAGATTAAATACAACTCTAACATACAGTAGTGTAGCTGAAAGCACTTTAGTGTTCCACCGATGCAGGGTCTCTCAATGCAGGGCAACGAGACAGCCTTGGGTTGATTGGAGGTTGGCCAAGACACAGGAAGTAACTTCTGCTGAGGGGACTGGAAGTAAAAAGGAAAAGGAGGTAAATATTAGGTCTGAAGTTTTAAAACACTGATTACCAAGTAAGTGAGATAGACAATGCAGGGATGGAGCGGCATACCTTGTAAGAAACAGCACAATTCCATGAACAACTCAAAATGCAAGGATAGCAGAGGAAATAAAATGCAACTGCAGTTGATACCAAGCTATTATAACATACACTACACTATTATGTATTGTTATAAAGGTTATGAAGACAAAAATAGTAACTACTAAGCTGCTACACACTATTTAGCATTCGCCACTAAAAGTCAGGAACAACAGTGGTAAGCTATAGAAACACAACTAACTTCTAAGATGCTACACACAATTTAACATTCTGCACTAAAAGTCAGTAATAGGTAAACTTTTTCAAAGAGAAAGTAGTTTTAAGTAATTGACCTAGGAGTACTATAGGAAAAGATAAATGGGGGGTGGGGGCAGTAGTGTGCAGTGAAAGGGGAAACAAGTCTTCAGTTTGGAGGACATATTAAATACAACTGTAACACACACTAGTGTAGCTGAAAGCACTTTAGTGTTTCACTGACATAGGGTCTCACAGTGCAGGGTAACGAGATAGCCTTGGGTTGATTGGAGGTTGGCCAAGACACAGGATGTAACTTTTGCTGAGGGGAACTAGTGCAGCGGAAAGCACTTTAGTGTTCCACCGACGCAGGGTCTTACAGTGCAGGGCAACGAGACAGCCTTGGGTTGATTGGAGGTTGGCTAAGACACAGGAAATAACTTTTGCTGAGAGGAATGCAAGCACACTATTGGGGGTTCCTATGAAGCAAGGCAGAAAAGCCAAGTCAAAAAAACTGTTTCTAAAATAACCCTTGTGTGTGTATATGTGTGTGTGTATATATATATATATATATATATATATATACATATATATATATATATAGATATATATATATATATACATATATAGTTTCATAAATCCCTAAATTTTTAATTTTATCTGCCTACATACCTATACACCACTTATTTTTCCTTTCATTTTCCTTAAATTACAGTTCAAATCACCTACAATTATATCCAAATTTTGAACATTTCATTTTCAGTCTTCAAATAATTATCTTTGTTTTCATATTTTAAGATCATAGGAGGTTACTAGGCTAATGGCCTTAGAGCCCTTACAAGCCTAGCCAAGTTCTACCCTTATTTCAACAATCGGCACTTATCACTGCTGTCCAAGAGGGACATAGGTGAAACCCTTGGTGTGGATTCACTGTTACCCATCATATTAAAAGTGTGTTTGAAGACAGCCAATGAGGTGCTCTGTTTGACATGAAGCTGGAGTTTGCTCCAATGGTGTGGTAACCTCTGGGAGACAAATGTGTCCCTCCAGCAGGTTCTATTGATGTCACATACCAGCTTAAGGCCATTAGAGTGAGTAACCTGTGCACTATTTGCAGAATTTCTAATAAAGCAGGGTCAAAGATTGCATTATATGCAAGGCAGAGATTGCTTGTGAGTAGTCTATATGAAAAGAATGAAGTGACAGTGATTTCAGATGCTCATCATAGGACAGATGCTGAAGACCTTGAATTTTTCTTGGGAGGAACCTTGATGGTCTCTCCAATTGCTGCAGGTTCTTGGAAAGGTTCATACAAAAAGAGGCAGTGTCAAATTATTGGCCTGATGAAGGAAGAGTACAGGAGGTTATACAGTAACTTCTTTTTTTACTGGAGGCAATGCCCTTACTTATGAGATGAGCAATACAGAATGTCCTTCTCATCACTGCAAAGACATGATAATGAAGGTAAGGTTTATGTCCACCTGTGTGCGCAGGTTTCTCACCACAGAGTGCATACATAGGGTGTTGTTATTGATGTAGTAGTCAGGATCATCACTCTTACCAAAAGGAATGAAAATACATTTTTTTCTGCATTAAGTTTAAGGCCATGGCTTTGGCACCAGTCATTTGTTTGTGTAAGACCCTTTTGTTGGAGATTCTATGACTGCTCCCAATTTGCAGTCATCAGCAATCTTTGTCAGCCACAGACCTTTAGTTTTAGTTTGCACTTCTGAGAAAGGGCTTCCAAACAGCAGGGGTCCCAAGACTAATCCCTGTGGAACACCACTGGTCACAGATCTGCTGTTGGAGGTGGATACCCCTATTTTGACTATATGGATTCTATCAGTTTGCCAGTTAGTGACCCATCTAATGATAGATGGGTTGATACCTACCTGGGTGAGACTGTCAATTATGCCTGAGTGGGGGATAGTGTCAAAAGCCTTGTCTAAGTAGGCCGTATGCACAGATTCCCCCCTCATCAAAGGCCTTGATGACGGTCTTGAGGCAGTCCACCAGGTTTAACGGGCATGATCTACCTTTGATGAATCCAAATTGAGTAGGGTCAAGTGTTTGGAGGTTACCACTGCCTTTACTGATGAGGCCATGATGATTCTCTGCATGGCTTTGCAGATAAGGTTAGTTAGGCTAATAGGTCTATAGCTCCTGGGGTCAGTGAAGCACAACCTTTGTGCAAGGAGATATATAATGGTGGCTGTTTTCCATTCAGCTGGGAAAAAAAACTGCTTAGATTATGACTAAAAAGGGTACCCAGTGGTAATGCAAATTCTTGTTCGAGTCCATTTAGGATGCAGTCTGGCATGTTATCAGGTCCCATGGATGCTATGTTTTTGACATTAGAGAGGGCATTCACGATCTGATCTTTAGAGATACATGGTAGAGGACAGGTGGTAGGGATGTCTTGGGTAAGTGTGGTGGGGAAAGGGGAGTGAAGTTTTCGCAGAATCTCTCGGCTTACAAGTTAGCAATCTCCACAGGTTTGATAGAAGTGGTATCATTAACTACCAGTTTGGCACACCTCTGAGCCTTTCATTTTAGGTTACAGATGTAACTAAAGATGCCTTTTGGTTGTCCTTAGTTGAGGAAGCTACTTTGGATTCATAGTTACCTTTGAAGGTATTTCACAAGGCATCTTATTTGCTTGTTTAAGCTGAGGAGGGAGTATTTCCATTTTGAAACTCACTCCCTCTTACTCTCAGACAGTGATTTCTTCCTCTTATCGTAAAGCCTTTTAATGGCAGTTGTTCACCAGACAGGTTTGCTCTTCCTTGAGGAACTTGTTTTGGTCCCATCATGTATGGCCAAGTCATTGCAGTTGTTCGGGTGTTTGTATAAAACATTTGTGTAGAACTCAGCATAATTGCCAGTTCTATCTGAGGGAGGAGGTGCAGTAAAGCTATTTATACCATCCTGTAAGAAGTTATAATCTGCTTTGGAGAAGTTATTTTAGTTTAGTTTGTACTACTGGTGGATCAGGTGTGATAGTCACTTTGAATGACACTGATTCATGGTCAGAGCTCACCAGGGAAGACCTCACAATGGGGATGCTACAGTGGTCCCCCATACTGGTAAGCACCAGATCCAGGATGTTGCCACCCCTTGTGGGGGTGTCAGCTAGCTGGTCTAGGGCATTGGAATTAATGTATTGTTATAAAGGTTATGAAGACAAAAATAGTAACTACTAAGCTGCTACACACTATTTAGCATTCGCCATTAAAAGTCAGGAACAACAGTGGTAAGCTATAGAAACACAACTAACTTCTAAGATGCTACACACAATTTAACATTCTGCACTAAAAGTCAGTAATAGGTAAACTTTTTCAAAGAGAAAGTAGTTTTAAGTAATTGACCTAGGAGTACTATAGGAAAAGATAAATGGGGGGTGGGGGCAGTAGTGTGCAGTGAAAGGGGAAACAGTCTTCAGTTTGGAGGACATATTAAATACAACTGTAACACACACTAGTGTAGCTGAAAGCACTTTAGTGTTTCACTGACATAGGGTCTCACAGTGCAGGGCAACGAGATAGCCTTGGGTTGATTGGAGGTTGGCCAAGACACAGGATGTAACTTTTGCTGAGGGGAACTAGTGCAGCGGAAAGCACTTTAGTGTTCCACCGACGCAGGGTCTTACAGTGCAGGGCAACGAGACAGCCTTGGGTTGATTGGAGGTTGGCTAAGACACAGGAAATAACTTTTGCTGAGAGGAATGCAAGCACACTATTGGGGGTTCCTATGAAGCAAGGCAGAAAAGCCAAGTCAAAAAAACTGTTTCTAAAATAACCCTTGTGTGTGTATATGTGTGTGTGTGTGTATATATATACATATATATATATATATATATATACATATATATATATATATATATATATATATATATATATATATATATATATATATATATATATATATATATATATATATATATATATATATATATATATATATATATATATACATATATACATATATACATATATATATATATATATATATATATATATATATATATATATATATATATATATATATATATATATATATATATATATATATATACATATATATATATATATATATATATATATATATATATATATATATATATATATATATATATATATATATATATATATATATATATATATATATATATATATATATATATATATATACATATATATATATACATATATATATATATATATATATATATATATATATATATATATATACATATATAGTTTCATAAATCCCTAAATTTTTAATTTTATCTGCCTACATACCTATACACCACTTATTTTTCCTTTCATTTTCCTTAAATTACAGTTCAAATCACCTACAATTATATCCAAATTTTGAACATTTCATTTTCAGTCTTCAAATAATTATCTTTGTTTTCATATTTTAAGATCATAGGAGGTTACTAGGCTAATGGCCTTAGAGCCCTTACAAGCCTAGCCAAGTTCTACCCTTATTTCAACAATCGGCACTTATCACTGCTGTCCAAGAGGGACATAGGTGAAACCCTTGGTGTGGATTTACTGTTACCCATCATATTAAAAGTGTGTTTGAAGACGGCCAATGAGGTGCTCTGTTTGACATGAAGCTGGAGTTTGCTCCAATGGTGTGGTAACCTCTGGGAGACAAATGTGTCCCTCCAGCAGGTTCTATTGATGTCACATACCAGCTTAAGGCCATTAGAGTGAGTAACCTGTGCACTATTTGCAGAATTTCCAATAAAGCAGGGTCAAAGATTGCATTATATGCAAGGCAGAGATTGCTTGTGAGTAGTCTATATGAAAAGAATGAAGTGACAGTGATTTCAGATGCTCATCATAGGACAGATGCTGAAGACCTTGAATTTTTCTTGGGAGGAACCTTGATGGTCTCTCCAATTGCTGCAGGTTCTTGGAAAGGTTCATACAAAAAGAGGCAGTGTACGAAATTATTGGCCTGATGAAGGAAGAGTACAGGGAGGTTATACAGTAACTTCTTTTTTTACTGGAGGCAATGCCCTTACTTATGAGATGAGCAATACAGAATGTCCTTCTCATCACTGCAAAGACATGATAATGAAGGTAAGGTTTATGTCCACCTGTGTGCGCAGGTTTCTCACCACAGAGTGCATACATAGGGTGTTGTTATTGATGTAGTAGTCAGGATCATCACTCTTACCAAAAGGAATGAAAATACATTTTTTTCTGCATTAAGTTTAAGGCCATGGCTTTGGCACCAGTCATTTGTTTGTGTAAGACCCTTTTGTTGGAGATTCTATGACTGCTCCCAATTTACAGTCATCAGCAATCTTTGTCAGCCACAGACCTTTAGTTTTAGTTTGCACTTCTGAGAAAGGGCTTCCAAACAGCAGGGGTCCCAAGACTAATCCCTGTGGAACACCACTGGTCACAGATCTGCTGTTGGAGGTGGATACCCCTATTTTGACTATATGGATTCTATCAGTTTGCCAGTTAGTGACCCATCTAATGATAGATGGGTTGATACCTACCTGGGTGAGACTGTCAATTATGCCTGAGTGGGGGATAGTGTCAAAAGCCTTGTCTAAGTAGGCCGTATGCACAGATTCCCCCCTCATCAAAGGCCTTGATGACGGTCTTGAGGCAGTCCACCAGGTTTAATGGGCATGATCTACCTTTGATGAATCCAAATTGAGTAGGGTCAAGTGTTTGGAGGTTACCACTGCCTTTACTGATGAGGCCATGATGATTCTCTCCATGGCTTTGCAGATAAGGTTAGTTAGGCTAATAGGTCTATAGCTCCTGGGGTCAGTGAAGCACAACCTTTGTACAAGGAGATATATAATGGTGGCTGTTTTCCATTCAGCTGGGAAAAAAAACTGCTTAGATTATGACTAAAAAGGGTACCCAGTGGTAATGCAAATTCTTGTTCGAGTCCATTTAGGATGCAGTCTGGCATGTTATCAGGTCCCATGGATGCTATGTTTTTGACATTAGAGAGGGCATTCACGATCTGATCTTTAGAGATACATGGTAGAGGACAGGTGGTAGGGATGTCTTGGGTAAGTGTGGTGGGGAAAGGGGAGTGAAGTTTTCGCAGAATCTGTCGGCTTACAAGTTAGCAATCTCCACAGGTTTGATAGAGGTGGTATCATTGACTACCAGTTTGGCACACCTCTGAGCCTTTCCTTTTAGGTTACAGATGTAACTAAAGATGCCTTTTGGTTGTCCTTAGTTGAGGAAGCTACTTTGGATTCATAGTTACCTTTGAAGGTATTTCACAAGGCATCTTATTTGCTTGTTTAAGCTGAGGAGGGAGTATTTCCATTTTGAGACTCACTCCCTCTTACTCTCAGACAGTGATTTCTTCCTCTTATCGTAAAGCCTTTTAATGGCAGTTGTTCACCAGACAGGTTTGCTCTTCCTTGAGGAACTTGTTTTGGTCCCATCATGTATGGCCAAGTCATTGCAGTTGTTCGGGTGTTTGTATAAAACATTTGTGTAGAACTCAGCATAATTGCCAGTTCTATCTGAGGGAGGAGGTGCAGTAAAGCTATTTATACCATCCTGTAAGAAGTTATAATCTGCTTTGGAGAAGTTATTTTAGTTTAGTTTGTACTACTGGTGGATCAGGTGTGATAGTCACTTTGAATGACACTGATTCATGGTCAGAGCTCACCAGGGAAGACCTCACAATGGGGATGCTACAGTGGTCCCCCATACTGGTAAGCACCAGATCCAGGATGTTGCCACCCCTTGTGGGGGTGTCAGCTAGCTGGTCTAGGGCATTGGAATTAATTAAGTCATAATAGGGTATTTTCCCTTTGCATTTAAAGTTGCCCAAAAGTATGGTGTTCAGATATATCCAGATAGACTGAAACAGATTCAGATAGACAGAATATGTGTCCTAATTCATGGAGGGAGTCCTGTAGATGGCAATAATTTGAACAGGTATCCTACCAATAGTTAATAGCACCTGAAGTAACTTCAGGGAATCATGCTGTCTAACCAATATGGAGATGCATGCATCTTTAATGAATATTGATACACCACCCTCCTTTAGTTTTCAGGCAATAACTGCAGTTGCATATATGTAGATACATATATTGCAATAACTCTCCAAACTTTACTGTCTTTTCTTAAATTAATCATACATTTCCCTAGTAATATAACTATAATAGCAATAATATTAATACAATCTTTTTTTTTTAAAGCAACACCAGAACATGTATTTTCTCCAAAACTCCAACTAGCTCAAACTAAACTTTCCTTTTGAGGAGGTTACTAGGCTAATGGCCCTAGGGCCTTTACAAACCTGGCCATGTAAATCCCGCTGAGTACCCTAGTTGACCATAGTTAGATAGTCGTTGTTTGTAGAGTGATACTATGATCACCACAGAGTACTTCTGCCCATGATAACCATAGGTGCCACCCCCAAGGTGAATTTGCAGTTTCCTATCCAGTTGTCAAAGATGCGCTTAAATATCATTGAGGAGCTCTGCTTCACATCAAGTGGGAGCTTATTCCAGAGGATCAGCAATCTCTGGGAGACATATCTATCTCTTGCTCAAGTTCTATTAATGTCGCAGGCCAGGTTGCGATCTCTGGAGTGAGTGACTCTTGTCCCATTTGATTTGCAGATGTGCAGCATTTCCATTAGGGCAGCATCAGAGACTTCTCTCATACGGTAATATTTCTGATTTTTTTGTATGATTTGTGGGCTGTTGAACAAAGGTGATGCAGCATTATGTTGTCTTTTATTCTTATGCTTTATTTACTGCACTTAAGAGTGAGTTCATTCATTAACATGCCTGGATTGCGTAATACAGCAGTCTAAAGGTGTTGCACTTTTGTAATATATTTATGCAGTACCTTCTTTACAGCCTCAGGCAACTGCAAAGGGATTGATATTTGTCAGGTCACACATTCTGTGCTGTTTGTATTGATGATAAGGACTGTCTGATCTTCAGCACTCATGATGTGGTCATTGCTGCATATTACTGTGATAGTCATCTCTACAAGATCAGACTGTAAAGGATTTCAGCATTTAGTTAAAAACTGTTACTCTGACAGACAGCACAGAGGACTAAAGCCCAAACTTGTTAATGAGCTGCTTTCTGTGCCAAGTGTGCAGGGTTTGAATCTTTCCACCTTCATTTATCTAGTGTATGACATCGAGGAATTCACTTAACTTTCCCATTTTCTCCAAAGCACTGTCTAGTTACCTGGGCTAGGGCTGTAATGATCTCTGGGATTGCATGCTTAATAACTATGAACCTATTTTTGTTCTTTGCCATCCATTATCTATTGCATAGCTGTTTCTGTTTAGGAAATGTTATGACAATATCACAAGCACTCCATTTTTGTGATTTGCCAGCATCTTCTTCTGCATTAGTAATACTTCTCTGTAATGTGGAATTCTTTAGATGACTTTTACTGCTGCAGGGATTGTGCATATTGACTGATATGTGTGGACTATAATCACAGCAGCTTGAGTGGAATTTTATTGTTGAAATGTTCTGAAATTGGAATGCCTGTCACTATTGGTTCATACATTTTGCTTCATTACTTACTGGGAAAAAAGTCAAAACTGCAAATTTTAAACACTCTAACAAATGTTGTTGTATTAAATGAGAAATATAAATTATTACAATCAGGAAGATAAAGAGCACATACATTTATGCATGGTCCAAAAATTATGTGTAGACACCCATGGCTTGAAATTAATCTGCCAACTGGCTAGATGCATTTTCAATGAATGTAGGTTTAAATGCATTTTCAATGGATGTGAGTTTCAAGGGCAGTGAAGCTTACTGTTGCTAATACTAAGTCTGTTTTCAATGCAAAACTATTTTGCTTACCACATGGTCATAAATGTTTGTGCTATAAAATGTAAAATAAAAGTTTAAATGAAATCCAAACAGGGGTGACACTTTTAAAAGTAAAGAAAAAATGATTTCCACATGCACACATTTGAACAATGCTTCTGGCAATTGGGTAGAGAGAGACAGCAAAGTAATGAAACACTGGAATGACTTTGGTAGGGGGAAGAGGGCCCTAGTCCATTACGCAGTTAAAAGTACCATTTCCCCATGATCCGATGCTGAGCATATTTTCTGGAAAAATAGGAATAAATAACACAGCGGATCACCTGTCCACTCAGGATTGGCAGTAAAGTTTTTACAGTGTCGAGTTGCCAGCCTGGTGCCCAACCTTCCACAGAAAGCACACACATGCAC
This sequence comes from Protopterus annectens, assembly GCF_019279795.1. Taxonomy (NCBI): domain Eukaryota; kingdom Metazoa; phylum Chordata; order Ceratodontiformes; family Protopteridae; genus Protopterus; species Protopterus annectens. The sequence continues at coordinate 526,075,100 of NC_056743.1, forward strand.
GCACTCATGCCTAGGGCCAATTTAGTGTGTCCAATCCACCTACAGCATGTCTTTGGGATGTGGGAGTTAACCCACACGACCACAGGGAGGACATGCAGACTCCGCACAGAAGGCACCCCAGCTGAGGATCGAACCGAAGAACCTCTTGCTGTGAGGTGGCAATGCTAACCGCTGCACCACCGTGGCCGCCCCCCTTGGAAGTACACTTTTTTAAATTAAAATCTCATTCTTAAATTCAGTATAAAGTCTAAAAAAACTGTACTAGTAATGACAGGCAACAGATTTGTAAGTAAAAGCATGTGATGGGGCACAATTGTTACTAAACCTTAAATTTCACAAGACAAGATTTTATTTATTTATTTATTGCATTTGTTTACCGGGAAAGTCCACTGGGCCTGAAAGAGCCCATTTTCAGTGGAGGCCTGGTGAAATAGCTCCAACAAGAATAAATACAGAAAATATTAAACATTAATTGGTACAAAAGTAGATACAGTGTTACAACCAGTAATTACTGTAATATATACAGAATATATACATAAAAGCAGGAATTTTTTTGGTTGCCAGATGAGTTCAATGAGAGAGGTATAAACAGAGATATATACCAGGCGTATGTCTGAAATTATGTACCAGTATTTTTTATTTTAAGTCTGAGCCCTGTGTTTCAAGTCAGGCTGCGTTCCTTCAGTCAATATGGGTAACAATCATTAACTGCAGCATTAAACAAGGCTGTATGTTCCAAAAAGTATCCATATGGCTGTAATGTTGGGATAATAACAAAAATGCCTGGCTTGAAAATGCATTGTTGTCTCATGTATTTATTTTGTGGTTTATTAAAATATAATTTTATTAGATAAATTATCTAAACTATGAAATAAAAAAAAAATGCATTTGTTTATTCTGTAATTCTGTCTAGTTAACAGATTAGTACTTGTTTTGGTTACGGAAAATTGCGTTTTTATTACTCATTTGCACATAACTGTGCCAACTTTTATATAACAGAATAGTGATATTAACTATAGCTTGTTAAAATAAATGTAAACTACATATTATTGTTTAGATAACAAAGGTACTAATTTACCAAGATACATTTGTTGCTTTTCAATATTAAAGGTAATAATTGTGCCCATCTGGGGTACAAGGGCATTTGTCACTGACCATCCCTTGGGGATGCATGATTGAAAGAGGAAAGTTGCCCTCAAATTTAAGTGGCAGGCATGGGAAGGGAAGTGGGAAGATAACTTAAACCTTCCTCAGGATGGAATCAGAGATGAATCAGCCCCCTGAATGCTCTTAGGCTCCATGGCAGTAACATCTGGGGGGAGTAGTAGCCAAGCTGGTAGAGTCAGTGTATATAAGGGACACAGAGGGTGTGGGATTGGGCTGGTAAAATCCCAAGAGGGACTAAAAAAATGAAAGTTAAAACAACCCTATTTGCGTGTGAGGTATTTAGCTCCTACAGGTATGCACAAACATACCTTGCAAATCTTAATTATTAAGTTGATTATATACAACCATGATACTGAATCACTGTATTACAGTGATTCTCCATTTAATATGAAAAACAGGCAGCATCTACACCTTACAATAGAGTATAACCCATGGAAGCAGGTAACAAAATGTGGGTCTATATTACATAGACAAAAAATCAAAATCTTGAACGCTCGGATGAGTGAAAGCGCAGGTAATTGAAATCACTATTGCGGGGGTTGGAACCCCCCCAAAATATATTCCAACTCCGAGATCGCACTACAGTGAGGAAAGGGCAAATTTTCCAATCTTCACTGTGTTTTCGCTCATCCGAGCATTCAAGATTTTGATTTTTCGTTGTTCTGATATGAACCCCAAAATGCAGCTTATCATAATATACTTGAGAGATGCTAGAGGCCCAAAAACAATTTTGGTTTGTAGACTGGGATATACATTAAATAGTGAGACATAGCTGGTGTATGCCTAATTATTAAAGACAGGAGTAATTAACATGCTATTCTTATTTCTTCATGTGATTAAAATGCAAATGCACTGCAGTTGTAGGAAAGCTGTGCAGTAACGAATGATTAAAGTGTCACTGCACGTGCTATGTTATTCACTCTTCTGACAAGTATTTGGTAATGTTGGAATCTGTTTTATATCTTTATGTTATAAAATCTTCTTAAATACTAATGTGTTTTTGCAATAAATAATTATTATTCTGTTTCAAATTCTGCAAGATTACAATGTCACTGTTCTGTATGTGTAGGTGGGTAATCTTTTACTTCATTTTCTACAAAGTTCTTTTTTCCATAGTGGATAAACTGAACTAAGACTTTTTACTATGACCTGTGATTAGAGCAGTTTTATGTAGAGAAGCAGGAACGTGCATGCTTTAATTCATTTATTGCTACATTCATTACTCCCTGTTTCCACAATGACCTTATGTTGCCAGGACACTACCAAGCACCCGGTACTGCCTAGTGTCTATCTTTAAGGCAAGCGTTTAATTAAAATGCAGTGTCTCTTTTAAAAATTTTACTTCTAAGTGCATGTGGGCCAAATTCTTACTTTCCGGGGTAATCAGAAGCACTGTCTTGTTAACTATCTTGCTGAGAATGTACTCCTTCCACTTGACATATACCAGTCATGGTTTTGGCATACCATTTCGCTGTTTTATAGAATTACAATGCACAGTCATTGTTCTTTTCTTTATCTTAAAAAAATGTTTATTAGCATAGATAAAGCAGTGATTAATGTGCATTTTTCTTCTTGTTTGCTTTTCACTTAGACTATTTAATGTAACATGTTTAGCTTTCTGTAGTGTCATCATATACATTTATGATACATGAAGTGCTGAAACCATGAAAATAGTACTGGGGAAAAAACATGACAATACTAAGAAGGGATGACCTGAGAGGTAAAGAGCAAGTAAGTGTACAGAATAACAAGGGTTAATAGTCAGCTAGCCTTATATCTCTAAAATATTCACAGTCGTATCATCTTCTTAAAACGTGCAATAGTGCAGTAAAAAAAATGTAAAGTGAGTACACTATAGTACTGTACAACTTTTACCTGAAGGAAAAAGATGTATTGTCTAGTTGGCATAGTGGAAGAGAAAGAATACCCTATCTGTGAGCAGCAGAGCAGATCCAAGGAATTTATTGTCTGTGTATTACATCTGTGTTGATGTGGGCTGGGGTTTAAATGTAGGGAAATAGAAGAAAAACATCACCACAGTTCACTTCAGTAGGCTCAAAGGCAGTGTAAAATCAATGCAGAATTCATGGTATCAATAAAAACTTTGTTTATTGTGAAAAACAACAAATCTGTAGTTCTTTCATCCCCCAAAATCAAGGGACTTCATTAGAGGAATGATTTAAAGAAAACTGTCATATTTAAATGCAAAGGGAAAAGGCCCTGTTATGGCTGATTAGTTACACAAGTAGCTATATCATCATAAAGCTGTACACTTGTATATTTAAATTACATTAAACATTTATATTTTAACACTGGATTCTATATCTCCTGAAGGGATTCGCTACTGCATTATGATGGGCTGACTTAACAAAATGTTCTGTTGCTCTTTGTCCTTCCAGAATCTAAGGACTGTCATGACAAATAGGAGGGCCATTTGTTTCCACAGATACTGTGTTACCAAGATAGTTGATAGAGGACTCAAATACCAGAACCCCTTGACAGTTACAAGGAACGAGTTGTATTAAGAGCCAGTATGCTTGCTAATCCCACCATTTTAGACTATAATGCACAGGGGCAGGTAACTTGTACTATCTAGTTAAAAACGTGAACCCTATAAATGTGAATATAGGTTGCAACGAATCGCTTTTTCAAGGACTGGCAAGATTAGTGTAAAGGTAGTGACCCTTAGTGTACGAGTATCACTTTCTAGTGACTAAAGTTAAGTATGTGTGGATGTGATGAGATGAACATGCTCAAGGTTTTATTTTAATTCATTTACTTAGTTTTTTTTTTCCTTCTTAATTTGTTGACCATGTAAGCCCACATGACGCAACGACAGCTCTCAACCTTTCATCTCCAAAATGTGGAACACTACCTTTCATAATGTTGAACAAATGGACAAAATGTGGAACACTTTGCAGGTTACTAACAGCTTCAACTAGGAAGCTCACAGGATGATTAAAATGTGTGACTTTATACTTATAAAAAGTAATTTGATGAATTAATACAATGTATTATTGTTTACAATGATGTCAGTTTAAAAAATTTTCAACACTGAATGCGTGATAGATTCTTTCAATGTGAAACAATGAAGAACATGGACTTTTAAGACTTAAAATGAGGAGCGTTCCTGATAATGTCCTGGTGGTCATGAAGACTTTTGAGACTTTTGGCAGGCTGGTATTAGCTCACTTGAAGGATATTACAGCTCTCTCATCAGACTCCCTTCAGTTTGCTTATCAAGAGAACTGGTCAGTGGATGATGCAGTTAATATGGGCCTGCACTATATCTTGCAACATCTTGACAACCCAGGGACATATGCAAGGGTTCTGTTTGTGGACTTCAGCTCTGCATTTAATACAATACTTCCAGAACTTATTCACTTGAAACTCTTCCAGCTTTCCATTCCTGCTTCCAACTGTCAATGGATCACAAATTTACTAACCAATAAGAAACAGCAGGTGAAACTGGGGGAAATTACATCTAGCTATCACACGATCAATATAGGTGCCCCCCAAGGATGTGTGCTCTCCCCACTGCTATTTTCCCTCTACACTAATGACTGCACCTCTAAGGACACCTCTGTAAAACTTATTAAATACGTAGATGATACAACTATCACCGGGCTCATCAGGAATGGTGATGAGTCTGTATACAGATGGGAGGATGAGCAGCTAGCCCTTTGATGTAGTCAGAATAATCTAGAACTGAATACTCTTAAAACTGTGGAGATTACTGGACTTTAGGAGTGGTACTACAATATTATCCCCCCTCTTTATATTTAATACTGCTGTGTCAGTTGTGGAATCCTTCAAGTTTCTGGGATCTATACTCTCCTGGGACTTAAAGTGGGAGACCAATGTAGGGTCCATCATAAAAAAGGCACAACAGCGAATGTACTTTCTGCGACAGCTGAGGAAATTCAACCTCCCACAGGAACTGTTGATTCATTTCTCTACAGCAGTCATTGAGTCTGTTCTCAGCTCATCCATATCAGTGTGGTTTGGATTTCTGTCTAATCATGACAAAAATAGGTTACATTGAATAGTCAGGTCTGCCAGAATATCATCTGTGCTAGTTTGCCCTGCTTACAGGAACTTGTACTATTCCATAATAATAAAAAGGGTAGGGAAAATCATCACAAAACCCCTCATATCCAGACCACCATCTTTTTGAACTATTACCATCAGCCAGGCATTATAGATTTATATACACCAAAACAAATTTAAGAAAAGTTTTTTTTTTCCCACAGGCTGTCAAGATCATAAACATTTAACTAAGCTTATTATGTTGGGGTATTCTTTTTCCCAAGCCTCTGAGGATTCTGCAGTATTATTTACATATTGTTAATACTTGTTTCTTTCAGAGTTTATTTCAGTATTCATAGGTTCATAGGTTAGTACTAGGCTAACTGCCCTTATGGGCCATTTTAAGCCCAGCCAATTACCCCATGTCAGAATCAAACCCTGCACCTTGTGTTTCTAAGGTAAGCACATTAACCATTACGCCATCCTCCCACCCCCCTGTGCGTTGCACTTTGCACCTTGTATGAATATGTATATGTGCATTTACTTTTTTATCTTGTTCTTAATAGTTGCATTTATGTAATTTGTCTTGTTCTTAATAGTTGTATGTATGTCATTTATGTAATTCATACATGAAGAGTCACGGAAAACAGAGTCAAATTCCTTGTATGCGTACATACTGTACAAATAAATGTGATTCTGATTTTGATAATGAGGAAAGTAAGGAAGCAGGAACTGACAAAATGTAGATTCATGGGAGGATCGGTATGCCTGCAAACAGAAGCAGGTTTCCCCAAGGCAGTCGAAGTGGAAAAGCTACAGATGATCGCCAAGCACCTACACATTAAGTATCCAAAGTAGTAATATATAAATGCAGTATGCAGCCTGCTCCAGAGAAGCTTGCTCCAATGCAGAGAAGACCCTAAAAGAAATGCCATGAAACCAAAAAAAATAAACAACAAAACAGTGTAAGCAAAACAATATATATTTGGCACAGAGAATAATGGAAAAAGGCAATAACCACCCCAAAAACAACCTTTGAAGGACTTGCAAATAACAATGTGCAATCCCTTTGACACGCAATTTATAGGTACAAAACTGAAACTGCCAATTTCATCCCTGATTGTGCTCAAATAAACCATTGATTAGAACTCAAAGCAATAAAAAGGGAAGCTGGCCCATCATGCACAATCTTAGACCCATACAAAATGAAAATGCGTAATAGCTTGGTCATGAGACTTGGAGAAAGAGGAAGGTGATAATGGCAAATGAATATAAAAAACCCTATCCAAGCAAAGAAACCACAAAAGCAGTGGCCACCCCTTGCAAAACTCTTTCACCACAAAGCGTGAGCAATCAAAAACAATTCCAGCCTCAACACAAAATTTCAATTCCAAATAACTTCTAAGAGCTCACCATTCAATAGTAAAATAGTCATCTACAAAATGAGCTTTCCCAAGTATAACCCAACAATGGTGGGTCAAGATCATAGTGAATAGAAATAAAATCCTTAGTCCACTTCATGGTATAAAAGACCAGATTTGGTCCAAAATCTTCCCAGAAATTTTGAAAGCATGAATAAAAACAGGGCAAAAAACAGAAATTTTTGCACACCTAGACACCAAAAAGCCAAGGAAGGAAGCCTCCCATGCAAGACAAACCATCTAGGTGAGAATTCTTCCAGTGCAACACAAAAACCTTGGCCTGGTAACACTAAACTTTCCTTGCAGAAGTACGGCCAACAAAAAGCAGTCTCTTCCATTTTCACATTCAAAGTTTTTGTAGTTTAGGCCGGCTCCTAGAAAGAGTGTCACTGTTACACAATGTTGAGAGCTTGAGCAGGAGTAGGTGACAGACTCCTCAGACATATCCTTTGGCTCCAAGAAATTGCAATCTGGAGCTCCTAATGGAGGCCTTGGAGCAGTGGGAGAGCAAAAATCAAGGCATTCAAAAGAGGCATGGGTGGAAAACTTAAACCTTTGTGATTTAACCTCTGAATGACCTTTGGAGCAGCTATGGAAGTGGTGATGAGACCAAATTGTTGAAAACACTGAAAAAAAAAGTGGAGAAGCCATTTGAAATGTATTAATTTCAGCCCCAACTTTGGTGGCTGAGGTTGAAATACAGAAGCTGTGTGTTGAGGAAGTTGGAGTAACGTCTTTTGTCTGTACCTTACATGAGGTTGTTAGTTTTGTGCTCCCGGCAGTCTCATTGTCTGAAGAGTTAGTTGCTGAGACATTCTGTGGATGCAAAAGCCTCGCCAGGATTGATCTCTGAGAATGTAGTCAAAGTAATGGTACCGATCCGCACAGGCCAAAAAAAGGTTATTAAATAGAAAGAACTGGTTGCAAATTGTCCTTTAGTTTACCCTTTCATTAAGGTGAGGTTTAGTGCTAAACACATGAAGATTGGAATATCTGAAAGAAAGAGCATCCATGAAAGCCACTGTGCTCTGACATCCCTTTCATAAAGATATTAGTTGGTGGTTGTACAGGGGCTTCTGTCATGTATCCACTTAGTCTCCTCTGGCCAGCCCAAGTCAAGAGTCCCTTTTACATCTAGATCCAGTTCCCACTGCACTCTGTCAAGATCTGTGGTCTTTGTTTTCAAGTTGGTGTTCTTCCAGTCCCCCTGCTGTGTCCATTTGAAGGCAGAGTTGAGTTGAGTGAAGTCCTTATAAAATCATTTGGTGCCATGCTTGCTGGTAACCTACATGTACCACATGATGCTTGTGTAGTTCGTGGCGTGGGTCACTTGTCCTGAAGAGATAGTTGATTTTAAGCTATGAAGTCAAAGTGGACTGGTAGGGTCTCTCTTCATGAAGATTGCTAGACTGTGTGACTTCTCACACCTTTAAAACACATGTCAGTTTCCCTTTAGAGACTGGACTCGCAATGTCTGACAGATCACCTATTAGAATCTGACTACTGCTGTGTACTAGACGCAATTTTGTTTCCAAGGTTACATTCTAGGCTTGACTTAGAAAAAATTATGAGGGCATTATTTAGTAGAGCTGTTCCAAATTTGCCTGAGCTAGCTATCATATTTTCCTTCCAGGATCATTGAGCTCTCTCATATGTAGTTATAGATTTGGAAGCGACAGAGCTTTTGATAATGAGAACTGGAGCGCAAGGGATAACTGAATGCGGAGATGTCAGATAGCGATATAGTAAACTGAAAGCATCCTTGTTTGCTCGGGGTTAAAAGGCTATCTGGCTCAACTATCTAGTACTACAGAGATCTAAACATGTCTTGAGAGGGTACTAGACAAAGCTTATTGAGTGTTATAGAAAACCTTGTGGGGAATGCGCAGATGTATGGCCTAATCCAAATGCTGTAGAAGCAAAATTGGCCTCCCTTTCTGCAGATCGAACTGGCTGAGATTGGCATCCTTAAGCCTTAAGTAAGGGACTTTTGTGGAAATCTCTTATCCTGAATGAGAGGAGCAGTGGATAGCCAATAGCCAATGCAGACCTTGATGAATTGGAAATAAAACGCCATCTGGCATATGTTGATAAAGAGAACCCATTGGTTGAAGGGAAGCTCTTAACCATTAAAAGAGGCTATCCAGATCCCCATGGTGCCAGTGAAGAAAAGCCCTTGTAACGGCAAAATTTTGAACTTTGGAAATGCTGAAAGGACTGAAAAAGCAAGCAACCTGGTCTGCAGGTCGTGTTGACTGACCCCTGCCCTCACCAGAAGTACCCACCAATACTCCCTCCTTGTCTGGCCCAACCCCTGAACTAAAGGCCCCTATGTGGAGCCTAGACCTAATTCTAGACTTAGCCTCTGTCTTTAAAGGAGGAGCCCCACCCCTAAAAAGGAGGCATATTTGCATAAAACCTCCCAAAAACCTGAACAGTTTTAAGAACCCTACTGTCTTCCGTAATTAAACCCAATTTTCTTGAAAAGAGAACTCCTAAATCCCAAAGGTGCCAGGCTAGAACAAAATCCTTCCTTGAACAGGCAGGTCATTGGGTCTGCTTAAACCAATGCTGCCCACCCCGAAGAACTGCACAGCAGCAAAACCTGATTGCAAGGCAGGGCACAAAAGAACCTTGAGCTCCAACTAAACACACACTAGACCTACACCTGCACTGGGAATCCAAGCACTCTAAACATTTCCCTTAATTCTGGAATTTCATCTAATATGGAGCAATTCGAAACAAAGAATCCTCAACATTTTGTCATGTGAGTAACACAGTTCACAATTTCTTTCCCCACTAAGTGGAAGAAGTATATGAACACTTTCTTTATAACAGGAAATGCAAAATCCTCAATTTAACATGCTCTTTAGGCCCTGAGAGTCCACACCACCTGGGCCCCCGAGGAAGTTTACCAGGGCAGCCCTAGCGAGGAGGCCCCTACAGCAGAAGTCAGGAGGCCTACTGGAATGTTACCCCTTAACCAGGGCAGGGAAGGGCATCCTGCAACTTACACCCAATACCTTCTGAAACAGAGGCCACCACAGTTAGAAATTGAGGTAAAAACATAATTTGCTCCTTTAACTATTCCTGGAATCACAGAAACGCCTTCCCAGCCCAGGAAGAAGTACACTTTTCCTCATGGATCCATCTCAAATGAGGAGAAATGAAAGAAGTAAGGATCCTCATCAGGAACAGAGGAAGGAGAACCTTAATCCTGAGAAGCAAGCGATCATCCAGAAGCCTCAGAAAAAAGCTCAGACCTCTCAAAAACTCTCAAACTCCTCCTCCTCCTCAGGCCTCTAGGCAGGGCAAACAACTCAGATTATGGGAAGCCTCAAAACATCTTTCCACATACTAATTCTAAGGAGGCATAGCTTTGAGCATATGTTTCCCCACTGAGTTAAACTTGGCCTGCCTCTCAAAGAAGCCTTGAATCTTGAAGCCTTCCTTAAATGCCAGCCATGGAGAGAGAAGTAGAACCTCTGAAAATCCCTCAGGAGAGCCCACCTACTTCCCCTCCATCTTCCCTGAGGACAGAAAATGAAGTCTCTCCTGCAGTCTTCAAAAAGCACTCACAAAACCTCCTCCGGCTCCTCACCTTGGAAAAACCCCGGTTCTCCACTCTAGGACCACTGCAACTTCCCGGATACTTTGCCTTTGCTGCTTTTGGCTTTGAAGCTTTGCGGCCGGCTTTATCCGGCAGCATTTTATAATTACAACGCCTCCCACAAACTAACCTTCACTTAAATCAACCCTTCTTGCTTCTTAAATCTAGCAATCTAGCGGCATCCGGCAACGCCCACTGTGGGCCCTGCAAACAAGGTGCTACAAAGGTATACAGTATATATAAGGTAAGTAATTCATAATCACATTTGTCAGTTATTCACCCGGTATTCACTTTTTCTGACATCCGGTTAAATACTGAAGAAAAAAAAAAATATTGGTATTGAGTCAAAACTAAACTTTTGAACCTGAAACCAGAAACTCAGAAACTTTCAAACATAAAACGCCACTCGCAAAATTGCTTCTGCATCGGAGAAAAGACTGGAGGCAGACTGAGCGTGTCACGATTGCGTGATAGTACGCGCTGACGTTGTCTGTCACGCACGCCCTCTGACCGCGTCAAACTCTGGGTATTTGACCCCCGACTGGACAGCGGACTACCCAATAGTTAGGACTGCAGCAATGTGGAATGAAGAACATCAATCGAGAGGCATGGAAGCAACTGTTCCTTTTCAGGAGTAACTCAGAAGCATTATCAATTTAGTTGGCTTACCTAGAGTCATACAGCACATAAAATGGAGATAGAAGGAATCACATTCTTTACTCTGGACTTCAGGTAGTATCTCATTAGCAACTTAGAGAACTGAATCAAACTAACATGTTCCATTGCAATAAATAGATTCATGAAAGCGCTTACAGTAAATATAGATGTTGCTCATGTATTTTCCACATTTAGTGTCTTTTGGTCACGTTTAGTGTTGAAACATTTGTGGATATATTTCATTGTAGCTTAGAGAATTGATTCACTGCACTTAATGACAGGCTGTTACACGTGCAAGAGTCCCATTTAAATATACACATAGGTGTGCTGTTTGTTAAATGTCATTTCAGATCAGAGAAGGGCATGCAGGACATATAAAAGTTTTTCATACTACATTGATTTGTAATGGGTCTACTTTGGAATCTTTAAACATATATATTTGATGCATGAATATGAACACAAAAATACTTACGAATCTCAATTCAGAAAGCATGAAAACATTAAAATGGAAGGCCTAACAGCTACAGTATTTACTAGTTTTATATATCTGCTTCAGTCACATTGTAGATTTTTCCATTTCATTATATATTTTTATTGCACCATATCATTTTTATTTCTCTCTGGAGTACTACAGCAGTCTGTTACTGAAAAAAGTTATACAGCTGTGCTAGGATTCCTTGAATGAAAAAAAACATCAAACATGGATAATGCATAAAACCAGTAGTATCAATATGGCCAAGTGTGTTTTACAAGGCATGCATTTACCTCATATCGCTGAAGTAAAATGTACCTCTGAGGATGCACAATCTTAATGAAAAGAAAAACCTGCATCGATAATTTAGTGGTAAGGCAGCTGGAATGATGACCTGGAGGGTCTGAGTTTGAGCCTCACTGAAGCATGCTCTTCCTTTATTCCTGCACTTAGTTAAGAACATTAAGTCAATGAGGTATTAACAAGATAATTGCTGTAGTCCATGGGGCCGGTTCCAAAAGACTTGCTCTCAGTTTATGTGGCCACTTATGTTTAGAGCAGGTCTTTGGGAATATGGCCTCCATTGCAAGACTGTTTATAGATAGATCTTTAACTGAAGTATGTCACTTACACGGAGAATAAGTCTTTCAGACTCAAGGCAGACATACACTAAAAGGTATTCTTTTGGAATCTGGCCCATCATTTTGATTTCTTCAGCTCCGCATGCTTAATGTATGACTCAGTGCAAGTCACTTACCCAAACAGAATGCCTGTGCATTTGGTAATGGTTTAAGATTTTTGATCCAATCTATTACTAATAAACTTAAATATTAGAAGTCTCATCAACAAGGTTGAAAACGTTCATGCCACACTATCTATATATTCACCTGACTAGTTATAACAACAAACATGGTTAAAACCTCAAACTAAAGAAAATGAGGGCATCCCCCCACCCCGGTATAACATTCTCAGACAAGACAGGAAAGGGAGAAAAGGAGGAGCGCTAACCATAGTTTACAAAAATAATCTAACACTACAACTAAACTTAAACATGCCAACTTTTGAAAACACTGAGATTATATTCTTACAACTAGAAATTAATAATAACAAACACATACTCATAGCAGGGCCATATATCCCACCTGGGAAAAATCTCACTACTGCAGAGAGCATACTCCAATGGACCACAATTACCTTTTCTCAAGAAACAATAGTCGGTGATTTCAACCTAGATTGATATACCTGAAACACACAGAATCCTACCAGTCATATAAACCTATATGGAATTAAACATCTTATTCAAAACACCACTAGAATAGACAACCCCCCCCCCCAAAGAAAAAAAAAAAAACAGACCATCTATCCTTGATTGGACTCTCACTAATAAAACCACCTACTATCAACATTCAGCTGTCACCCTGACAGCCTAAGTAACCACTTCCTACTTGGACAAAAGAGCAATATTACCAAAACTACTGTTTACTGCCAAATCCAGACAAAAATAATCTCAATCCTCAAACCCTAGTGGCCACACTCAGCCAATACAACTGGTTTATCCTAAAAGAACTACCCCTCAACGGAGCTGTTGAATACTCCAACAGCACATTTCTAATGTTGTCAGTAATCTCGCACCCCCTGGGACAGTCAGAACTAAAGTAACCACCACCACCTGGCTAACAAAAGAAAGTAAAAATCTTCTTTAACTTAGAGATAAAGCCTGGGAACAGTAGAATACCTCTAAATCTCTGCAAAATTGACTAACCTACCAGCGCATCCAAAATTCAAATCAATCTAGAAAAAAAATACTGTAACAACATGCAAATCACACATAATAAAAACCCACAAAAATTCTGGTCAACTATCAAAACTATCCTACATGCCAGACAGGTATCTTCCTCACCCCCCACAACCTCCCCAAACTTGAGCACTAACAAATATTTCATCGAGAGTATCCTAGAACTATCCAAAAATAACTGTTCCCTACCAGACATCACCATTATTAGAAAAAAGGAAAAACATTACCTTCTCCTTCCGTCCCGTCTCAACAAACACCATAAAAACGGATTAAAAAATTGAAACCAACAACCACTGCAGCCGACAACCTCCAAACAGAATACCTCAAAATGTCAATTGATGCTATAGCCTACCCTGTATCAATTCTAATCAATATATCTATTACTGAACATCAAGTCCCACACCTCTGGTAAATCTCTTATATAATCCCCCTTCACAAAGGAGCCATTTCAATGGAACTAATTACAGACCTTTTAAGACTTTTGGCTTTTCCCGGTTAGGGGTAGCCACAGTGGAACTCCGGTCCACTCATGATTGGCAGTGGATTTTTATGGAGCCAAATTGCCAGCCCAACACCCAACCTTCAAAGAAGGCACGCCCATTCACGCTCGCACCTACCTGCATGTCTTTAGTGTCACTCGACCGTGGGGAGGAAATGCAGACTCCACACAGAAGGCACTCCAGCTGAGAATCAAATGGGAGAACCTGTTGCTGTGAGGCGACAACGCTAACCGCTGCACCACTGCGGCTGTAACTAATTACAGACCTAATGCTATATTATCTCCTCTATCGAAAATCTTAGAAAGATGCATTCACTCACAACTAATGCAGTACTTCTTTGACAACAATCTACTATCCAGTTGCCAACAGAGTTTCAGACCTGATCATAGTACAACTACTGCCCTTCTAACCTTCACTAATATTATCAATCTACATAGCAGTGAAGGCAACAGTCTCATCAGCCTTCCTTGATATGTCCAAAGCCTTTGATATTGCCTCTCATAAAAGACTAGCAGTCCTCTCCAGCCTAAATCTTAGCTCATCTGCCTTCAGTTGGTTGCAAAGCTACCTAACTGACTGTCACCAAGCAGTTAAGTTGTCACAAGACATCTCTTCACTATTGCCAGCCACATTAGGGGTACCTCAAGGTTCCATTCATGGCCTCGTTCTTTTCAATATCATCACCAACAATCTTAACACAGCTACTTCTCTAGCTACTTTAGTCCAATATGCAGATGACTCCACACTAATTTGTGCAGCTCACACCCTTCAGGAACTACAGGAAAAAAAAAACACAAAAGTCTTTCACATAAGTGAAAGCATGGCTTTCCAATACACAACTTATATTCAACCCTAATAAAGCCAAGCTAATAATCTTCCAACCTACTAGATCCACTGACCCCCCACTCAACATTTCCATAATTGCTGAAGGTAACACAACAATTGAACCCATTACACAGACCAAACTCCTAGGTGTCATCATTGGTCACAACATAAGATTCAAACAAGACATGCCACAAACAATTAAGAAAGTACACAAAAAAATTGGGTACTCTATATAAAAAAAAAAAAACAATTCCTAACCAACAGTACCGAAGTAGCTGTAAGTGAGAACTCACCTACTCTCAACACTTCTTTATGCCTCACTCATACTCGCAAACCTCAGAAATGTGACTTAGCTGAACTAGAAACATGTTATAACAAAATAGCTAAATTCAGTACTAAACCACTGTTTAGTACTGAAAAAAGTTATCTTGGTTAAAATTCCCACACCTTCACTGCAACCAACTGACAATGGCACACAAATTACGTATCAGACCAGGAAAAACTACTAGAACTGTATTCTAACCCTAGAATATTGCACTCTACCAACAAATCTTTAATAAAAGTTACCAGATCTACAAATTCCCCAGGCGACACTCTCTCCTTTTACTATGTAGCCAAAATATGCAACTCCCTACCTCTGTAACTAAGTACTTTGATATCACCCAATTTAAAAAAAAATGCTCAAAGACCAACTGACAAGCAAATGGCTTTACTTATGTAATTCTTCATGTTAAAATTAATTTCTACCTTTTAAATTTCCACTATCCACAATTATAACAACTTCTTATTATTACTTTAGCGCACACTAAGAATCTATTAAATATTTCTGAAATCACTATCTTCTATCCTACCAGCCATAATATTCCCATCACTTTTCATGACTATCAGTCAAATAAAGTATCTCCTATAGGCAAAACGTTTTTCTAGTCCATGTAAGTGCTTCACCCATAATTTATTGGTACTGTTCTACCTTAAAAATGTACTTTAAACTTTCTACTTGACAAAAGGGTACACTTCTCCTGCTCATTTCTGTTTATACTTTAACTTCTGTTTCTGTTCCTATCCAATGACGCTCTAAACTTGACAAAATACTATTATGTCTGTTGTAGAACTGTTACCCTCCTATATTTGTCACTATGCTTGTATAAACTGGAAAACTGTCATTCTTGTTCTCTTTAACTATTGTTATAGTGTACTTTTCTTTTCATGTTTTAATTATCTAGCAGTCAGTGTTGTCCAATGTAATTAATAGTGTACAAGTATGTGCGACAGCTACTTAGATATTTAGTTTTGTACTATTATTATTGTTTATTCTTTAATACCTATCACGTCTGTCTCTTTCTGTTTATTTTTCTCCTGTAAAAGAGCTGACACTCGAAATTTTGTTCAGGTAGCACTTGTGTTTCCTAAATGACAATAAAGTTTCTTTGAAATCTTTGAAATCTTGAAATCTTATTAAGATTTTTTACTTACATAGGACCAATGTGTCTTTGTATTAATGTTGTCATGTAATTTTTGTCTATTTTATATGCTGGAGTTTTTTCTCCCGGGCCTCTGCTGAAAATGGGCTCACATCCAGTTGGACTTTTCTGGTAATATAAACTAAACTAAAATAAAATAAAGTAAAATAAATGGTCTCCTCAACCACATGACTAGCACTTGCCTATAATTACTTGTTTTTTGTATAAAATCAGATATTTTTTTTTTCTTCAGTATTGTGCTTCATTAGAATTATAATAATTAAATAGCAGAGAATGGTAATGTAGAATAGGGCTTGATCCCCGACCAAAATACATTGATGCTTTGCTCTAATCAGTAACATTTTACCATTTTGTTTATCAAAGCACAACAAATTTACTATAGGTACAGAAAAAAAAACATTTCAGAATAATATGTCATTGGTTTCATATATATCAAAAAAACAAAAAGGCAGATAACCTTCCATCTGTCAGTCTACCTAAGTGAAATGGAAGACCAAGCAAAATGAAAAAGACAGAACTCTACTAAAGTAAGGTGAAATGCTTGTTTATTGGAGACAGTGGACTTAACTCTATTTCAAGGATATCTGTACCTGAAGGGTGATTGCTGGGATCCATCTTTGAGGATCCAAATTTACAAGAAAAAAAAGCTGAATTCATATAATAATTTTAAGGTAATCTTTCCCTAATTAGACCATTCACTGAATATAATGACCCCTTTGGCATGTATCTGTCTAGACATGTGCAACAACCAGAACTCCCACAGAGAGACCTTACTAAAAAGATACAAGGCCTAAACAACATGTCCTACATGGACAACCTCAAAGCCCTGTCACTATAAATGATATCCTAGAGACTGCTAAGAGGTGACCTGTGTCTGGCATACAAGGCATGCTTTGACCTGTTACTGATAGATTTACTGCACTTCATCAAATGGCATACGAAATACTTGGTCTAGGGATCATTTATAAATCTTTTTTGTAACATCAGCAGTATGGTTTGGAGGGATAGGCATATTTCACACAGGATACCATTGCTATGGAACAGAATCCCCATCTACAAAAAATAATGCTCACCACCATCCATTTCAATCACACCTTAAATCTAGGGATGGTTAATAGAACATTTAACCCAGGACTGCACCCGTAAAACTAATGGGCAGATGCAGCTCCTAAATTCTCTATCCATGCATAGGTCCCCTCAAATTATGTATGGTATAATCCCAGTTATTCTCATTAGAGGTCGGCCATAGAATGGGTAGGACCAGCCTATAATCAAATGGGAAAGGTTATTTTGAGCACAAAAAGGGAGACTGGTTAAGCTTACAATGGCTGCCAAGTGCAGCTAGCCTGGTACTTACCTATGACTCGATTTATTTTAATTTTGGTTACAGGAGCAGATCACTAATCACATGACCAACTGCAGTCTCAGCCACTGTTATATTCAAAATAGTAACAAGAAGAAATGAGTTACGCAAACATCATCATCGTTAAAACCAAGAAACAAAAATTATATGTACATGCTGACTAGCAAACTTTTTAGACAGTTTATTTACATTGAAGAAATGTGGTGACAGAGGTATAGAGGAATTAAACCCAGGATAAACCTGGGGTACAGTAAACAGTAAACAGTAAAATAAAAATGTTTAAAAAGACATTATCATTGGTAAACAAAGGAAACCAATCGTGCAAACAAAAATGATACTAAGGTCATACTTATAAAAGGCAAAAGTAGAGTTAGCAGAGATATAGTGTAAAATGAATGAAATATTTTGGATACCTAGTGAGTTGACTAATAAGTCCTGTATTCTCACACTTACCATTATATTGCCTCAGTACATTCTGACAGAACTGAGCCCTGAACTTTATCTAGTTTTTATTGTCAGTGAAACAGTAAGGAAGAGACTGGCATAGTTTGGGACAATGTAGTTTTGTACAAGAGTTTAGTAGTGTAGTGTCTATATAACCTGGCTTTCAAGGTTACAGTTGGGTTTGGAATCATAGAGTCTCATTGTGAGAGATGATGGGGTGTCTTGAAAAGGTTTGTGAGAAGGAAGCCCAGAAAAAGACTGAATCTGGATTGTATTGGTAGCCAGCTAGACCTAGAAAGTGTGTGGCAGAGATGTTGATGCTGAGAGATGTTTTTGATAAATCAACAATTTTTGTTTGGCAATGTTCATAAGGCTGTTAATTTTTTGATTGAGTTGGCAAAGAATAAAGGTAAACCATATAACTTATGAATAATTCTGAAATAAATAAATTATAATAAATTAACTTAAATATTTCTGCTCTACCTCTGGATTTAGACTTTTATGTAAAAGTTTATTAAACCTTAGAATTAACACTTCTGTTACAAGAAATTCAGCATCACTTCTTTTCATGGGTAGAGAACCCATTACAGAAAATTTATTGCAATTTAGTACGGCTAAGAAAAGATTAGACAATATAACCTACAAAACCTACTGCAAGATCCAGCAATCAGATTGGCACAACAAAATACAAATATTTACTGACCAAAAAAAATCTTACTAAGACCAACAATACAAAGGCAAGTCATGCAATACGACAATAATTAGAGAAGATGTGGAAAATAATGGAGAAGGTAATACTGAATAAGTTGTCAGAACTGGGGAGGATGGGACATGAAACCATCTATCAGCATGCTTATGTTGAAAATATCTCTATTTACCACCTATAACATGATGTTCTATGACAATATTATAAAAGTTATGAATAAAAAAATTGTGCTGTGATGTAATTTTTATAGATTTAACTTCCGCATTTGACAGTGTCATACACAAAGCACTGATCAATAAATTAGAACAACTAGGTATTTATGTACTCTGGATAAGATGGATAGCTGCATGGGTTACAAATAGGACATGGCAAGTATCACACACCAACTGGACAGGTGAAATCCTTGGTTACAGTCAAGGTGTCCCACAGGGCTCTGTCCTAGGCCCTTACTTATTTAGACTGTATCTTTCAGACCTAACTTTTTTGTCTGAGGCATTCTACAGTCTGTATGCAGATGATCTGAAATTGGGTAAATTGATTGTATGTGTTACAGATAAGGTATGCCTGCAAAATAACTTGTCTAAATTGACCATTTGGGCACAGGAGAAAAAATATGCTGATAAATGCATCAAAAACTAAGCATATGAGATTTGGGAGACATAAATTGAAAGGTAAATATTTAAAACAGCACACAGTGATTGAAACTGTCAATTTATTTAAGGACCTGGGTATATGGGTAAATTCAGCTTTGAGTTTTTCTAATCATGTCAACCACTTGGTTAATGACAGTTATTGATCTGTAGGTTGTATAAAAAGATTTATAAAGGTAAGGAAGTGAGAAATGATGAGGTCATTGTTTGTTAGTTACATTAGATCCAAACATGAGTATGGAATAACAATATGGAAACCTTATAAGAAAACAAGCATTAGTAAACTGGAAAGAGTTAAGTAGAAATATACCTTAGTACCCAACAATGTGAAAATTTAAGTTATTATGAAAGACTAAAATATATGAACTCGTACAGTGTCTCTTATAGATATCTAAGAGGAGATCTAATTCAGGTACTTAGGGCACTAAGAGACAACTACCTCTGGGAATGTTTGAGGTTATCAAAAAGTAGTAGAGAATCATCAGATACCTATGTAGAAGATTCTGTAGGAATGAGAAGTGCATCAATTGGTTCTCTGAGAGAGCAGCTGATGTATGGAATACACTACCAAATCACATTAAAGCAAGTACTAGTTTAGATATTTTTAAGAACAACCTGGACACATTTTATGGAACAATTGCTTTGGTACATTGGCAGGCAAGAAGGGCATTAATGCCCGTGCTTGAAATATTTGTATGCATGTATGACAGGAGCACAGAAAATGTTAGCACAGTATCAAAATTATCTATGAAAAAAAGAAAAATCTGCATGATAACTGAACTTCAAAAAAATAAACAATACATATCAATAACAAGAACAGGTTATCTTTCCTGGTTATAAGACATTGGTACTTTCAGACAGTTTATGTAAGAATACACTGCTGGGCAAGCTAACAGTAGATTATGAAACCGAATAGTAAAAATAAATACTAATGATAACAAAATAACCAGGCTACATTACTCAATGCTTTCAAAGATTATTAAAAAAAGTTATTCCTTGCAATCAGAATGAAGTCTTTACTTTGTGGGGTCATAGATTTGATTGTCAGACTTACAGCCATCTGGTCTTCAAAGACCTTAATTTCTAGAAAAAAGAAGTTATGTCCTTACCATAACGTTCCATGTGGAGTGTTCATCTCGCCTTGGTTATTACACATGGGTTCGGAGCCGATCCTCGGCTCCGTGCCGGCCAACTGCAAGCTCTGCATCGAGAAGAAGCTCGAGGACATCTAATACCCACAATCCCCCTCTGCCTTTACCTCAGATCTAGTTTGCAAGCAAACCAGACATAAAGCACGCACACATGCCAAACTATATACATAGAAGTACATATATACAAACATACCAAGGGTATGATAGTAACACTAATAATGCAACAGCAGAAGGAGAATACTCCAGACCAGGCACCAAATCGAACGTTCTTCCTAAGGGTGGGAGGGGTGGGAGTGTAATAACCAAGGCGAGATGAACACTCCACATGGAACGTTATGGTAAGGACATAACTTCTTTATGTGAGAGTGTTCAATCTCGCCTTTGTTCTTACACATGGGTAGCGTCCCTAGCTCCATGATCCTGAGGAACTCAAGGGAGAACGTTCTTGAGCACAGTGGAACCAAAGGTTGCCCTATCCCTAGAAACCCTGTCCACTTTGTAATGAGAGATAAATGTATGTGGTTTAGCCCAAGTAGCAGCAGCACAAATAGTGTCTAGTGGTAAGCGAGCTGCGTGAGCCAAAGATGTAGAAACTGATCTGGTGGAATGTCCTTTGGGTTTTACTGATAATGTTTGATCAGAGGCCTCATAAACATATGTGATACAGTCAGTTAGCCATTTAGAAAGAGTTTGTTTGTAACTGCAAGACCCTTTCTGCTGTCAGCAAAGCTACAAATAGTTGATCAGATTTCCTGTGATCTTTTGTTCTATCCAAATAAAATCTGAGTTGTCTATGGGCGTCCAGTTTGTGCAACATATACTCCAATTTATTAGAGTGGTTCTTAAAGAAGGTGGGTAATTCAATGGACTGATTAATATTACTAGAAGAACAAACTTTGGGGAGAAAGGATGGATTAGTGCGTAGGGATACTCTGTCAGAATGAAATATTAAATAAGGATGTTTGACAGAAAGGGCCTGAAGCTCAGACACTCGTCTAGCAGATGTAATGGCCACTAGAAATAAAGTTTTCCATGACAAAAATTTCAATGTGCAACTTGAGGCTGGTTCAAAGGGTGGCAACATCAATTTAGAGAGCAACAGGTTCAAATTCCACGGTGATGTCGGACTTCTGACTGGTGGTCTGATATGAAAAGAACCTTTTAAAAAGGCTTTACAAAGTCTGTGAGCCATAATAGGCACACCACATTCCTCTACATGATAGTTAGAAATGGCAGCTAACTGTACTCTTAAAGTAGCCGGAAGCTCCTTCATGAAATAGTTCAGTCAAGAACTCTAAAACCTTGTTTAACGGAGCTATAACAGGGTCCAAATGATGTGACTCCCTAAAGACTAAACGTTTCCACTTACTGGTGTAAGTCTTTGTAGTGGAAACTTTATGAGAAGCTACTAAAATATCTTGAACCGCCGATGTAAGGGGAACCGACCTGGCTAGAAAGGAGCAGCCAAGCTGCTAGATGGAGAGATTCTAGAGATGGGTGAGGAACTCCTGGCGAGTGAGTCAGTAGATCTGGCTCTGGGTCCAGCATCCAAGGTCCCCGAATGCGGTGATGCAATAGAAAGGGGAACCAAATTTGACGAGGCCAGAATGGAGCAATGAGAATAATAGTCCTCTGAAGGTTGTTGGCTTTCTGTAGAAACTTTGCAATCAGGGGAAATGGAGGAAAAGCATAAAGGAGACCCGGGGCCAATCGTGCACCAGCGTCCCTGGGGACTTCCCCTGGAGGGGGTAATAGGGCAAAGTAGCTCCTGCATTTGGCGTTCATTGAAGACGCAAACAGATTGCAGGTAGGCTGGCCCCATTTGCGAAAAATCCCTTTCGCAACTGACTGTTTGAGGGACCACTGGTGAGGCAATAGTATTGCCCTGCTCAGCCTGTCGGCTATGACGTTGGATGACCCCGGGATGTGCGTTGCGATCAGAAAGCGACGGTGGACTCTGCCCATTGCCAAATTCTCATGGCCTCTCTGCATAGTTGGTAAGACCTGGTTCCCTTGCTTGTTTATGTACCAGACTACGGACATGTTGTCTGTCTGAACTGCAATGGTCCCTGGAGGAAGAAGGGGAGCAAAGTGTTGCAACGCCAAAAACACTGCCCTCAACTCCAGAACATTGATGTGCAGATTGTACTCCAGATTGGTCCATTCGCCTTGGACTGTCTGTCCCTGAAAGATGCCCCCCCCACCCTATCAGGGAAGCGTCCGTGGTTATCGTCGCTGACGGTGCGGGTAGCACAAATGGTCTTCCGCTGGATAGGTTGCAAGTCTGTAACCACCACATTAGGTGTGATTTGCATGTTTTCGTTATCAATATTTCGTGAGTCAGTGGAAGTTGTTGGAATGACCATTGTGCAAACAGGAGCCATTGTAGCACTCTCATGTGCAGTCTTCCCAATGGTATCGCAATGAGAGAAGCTGCCATGAGACCCAAGACTTTCAGAACAATTTTTGCCGGGGACTTTCTGGATGACAGCAGAAGAGAAATGTTGATTTGAAGTGCTACTATTCTTTCTGTAGGAAGTTTTAGAACTAAATGGTGTGTATCTAATTCCGCTCCTATGAATAAGATATGCTGTGATGGCTGTAGTAAAGATTTTGAAATTTACTGAAATTCCAAGGTGTGTACAAAGTTGTAGGGTGTAATCCCTGGCTTGTATCAGTTGACGCCTGGTGGTGGCAGACAGGAGCCAGTCGTCCAGATACGGAAACACCTGGAATCCTAGGCGCCTCAGATGAGACGCTACCACTGCCATGCATTTGGTGAAGACCCTGGGGCTGTAGTCAGACCAAAGGGCAGGGCTCGAAACTGATAGTGACTGGCTCCCAGCCGGAAGTGCAAATGATCCCTGGACGCCCTGGCCATTTTGATGTGGTAGTATGCGTCCTTCAGATCTATCGAGCACATCCAGTCGTCCTTCTGTAAGAATGGAAGGATCGATTGAAGCGTGACCATTGAACTTTTCCTTCTTGACAAAGGTGTTGAGATGGCTTAGGTCCAGAATCGGCCTCCAGTCCCCTGTTTTCTTTGGAACTAAAAAGAACCTTGAGTAAGTTCGAATCCTATTTGGTCCGCTGGGACTGGTTGGATGACTCTTTTTCTAGCAGCTTTGAAATTTCTGTAGCTGCTGGGTCTATGAGTGGGGTGGTACATCTGGGAGTTTTCTCTTTGGAATGGGTGTGGATAGAAATGGGATTTTGTAACCTCTGGTAACAACGCTTTTACCCAATTGTCTGAAGAAAGGTTTTGCCAGGCCTGAGGGTATAAAGCTAAGCGACCCCGACTGCCTCCAGAGCAGGACAGTCGGGCCTCCTCTCAGGAGTGCTGAAAAGGTTTGCCAGGAGGTTATCCCTGTCACCTTGGTTTCGCGGACCCCTCTGCCGCCAGGGCGGCGTCTTCCACCTCTGCCCCCCTCTGCCTCTAGAGGGGCATCACCCTGTGTGTTTGGGAAAGATCCTTGGGGTTTCGAAACCACATTTTCCCACCACGTTGCCCTTTGGGAGTGCGGTCTGGAAGGGTGGAAAACGGACTCCGACAGCAGACAGAGTCTTTCCCTCCTGTTCACACCGGGTAAGGGTCTCCTTTACTTTAGGGCCAAAAGTGTGGCTCCATCAAATGGGGCGTTAGTAAAGGAAGACTTGAAGGCTTCAACATAAGCGCATCCAGGATTGCCTACGAAGAGCAATCGCTGAAGCCGCTGCCCTACTCGATCCCTCGGCTGAGTATGATATCAGCCTCATGGATTAGTTTACAATGGATGTAAGGGTGTTGAGATGTGCTGTAACTTTCTCTGAAACAGCAGCATCTGTAGTACCCTGGAGGGTATCTCCCAACTCTTTGACTAGATCCCTCTGTAAGCGTGTAAAATGAGTCAAATAGTTCAGGGAGCATAGAAAGCCGCTGAACTGAAAATGCGCTTCCCGTATCTGTCCATGGTCCTAGAATCTTTGTTAGGCGGATGGACAGATGAGGAAGATTCCGACATCTCCTTTTTCGTGGCCGCTGCCACCACCATGGCGTCTACTGGAACTCCTTTGGTGAGGTAAGCCTTGTCCTGTGGTGCCGTAATGTACTTATTTGGCTTCCTAGGGACTGGTTCCACCGTGTCAGGTGTCTCCCACGCCCGAGCAATCAACTCCATTAACTCATCAAGGCGGAGTGACCCAGGAGGAGGAAGGGCGAGCACCAAATGCCTTCAGCAAAACTGACTCATCCTCAGAAGTGGGTGGTTATTGCCAGTCACCTCTCTGTTTTAGGATCTCCAAGATGTCAGAAAAGGAGACATCTTCTGAAGGTGACTTAGGGGACCCTTCTGACTCATCCAAGTCAGTATCGGATGTCAAAGATTCTTGTGGAGAATCCAAGTGTCTCCTCTTACACAATCGTTTCCTGGGGACTTCTTTGGGGAACATCCGAAGAAGCCTCCGAGGAAGAGGGGGCACCCTCTAGGGGTGGCTGAGACACCGGTGCTCGACGCTTGGATGTAGCCGTGGGTGCAGAGGAGGATAACGGTCCTTTGTGGGAGGAGAAGCTGTTCCTGCTGATGTGGTTGTCTGGGTAGACAACACCTTCCTCATGAGGTCGAAGGCCCGGGTCCCGAGTCGAGGTATCTCGGTTCAAGAAATGGGAAGAATCGAAACAGGAACCGAAGGCACCGACCCGAGGACGGAACTGAGGATCCAAGAGGGAGTGTCGGAACGAAACATCGGTCCGACTCTCGGTCCCGGAACCAAGGATGGATCTTCGCCCTGAGACTCCAGTACGGATCGGATGGAGTCGAGGTGAACGGTGCCGACCGAGAAAAGACGGTTCTGGCACCGAGGGCTCCACAATCATCAGTTCAGCTTCTTCTGGCTCAAGACTGGACAGGTCTCGGAGGAGGAACAGATGGAGATAGTGGCAGGCCTTCAAGTCTCGACATCAACTGAGAGGAGACCGAGATAAGCTTGGATAAGGCCGTATGCTCCATCAATTTCTGCACCACACGGTCCACATCGGTGTCGGAGAGGGCCTGGAAGAACGAGTCGAAGGGATCGAAGACGGAGCCGACCTCAACAGAGTCGGTGGAGGCACGGTTCCAAGACTCGAGGCTCGAAACTGCCAACAGTTGAACACTGCCCCCAAGTCTGTGGAACCGGTGATCTAACTTTACGAAGAGCTCGGGCCGATGACTTGGGCTCCGGCGTCTTCGATTCCTTCGAGGATTTGGATGCCTGGTCTGAAGCATCCAGAGCCTCCTGGAAAGAGGTTTCAACAAACCTCTGTCCATCAGTTTCCTCGCCTATCTGTCATGACCCTCCCACTAAAAGAGTGACAAATAGAACAGTCCTCTTGTAAGTGGAGAGGGCCAAGGCAGTAGACACAGGAACTGTGGTTGTCCGTGACCGACATCTTTTGGCCACACTGGCAACGTTTGAATCCAGATTTCATTTTCTCAGACATTTTGTAGAAAGAGAAAAAAGTCAAGTCCAGTAACAGTCAATCCAGAGAAAAAAAGGGTCAAATCCGGTAAATATGTCAGTCCGTTTGTCAATCCAAGTAGGGTGGTAGGCCCGAAAAACTCTATACCAGTTAAAAGAAGTTAAACTAAGTTAACGGTACCGAGAATTTCTCTCTCTACACACACACCATACACTAAATACAATAACTAGTGTTTTTGAACAAGTTCTCTTGAAAATTTAACAAAAAGAAAGTTAAATCTTATCTGAAAACCCTCGAGCTAGCCGCCAGCGATGCGAATGCAGCAGCGGCAAACTAGATCTGAGGTAAAGGCAGAGGGGGATTGTGGGTATTAAATGTCCTCGAGCTTCTTCTCGATGCAGAGCTTGCAGTCGGCCGAGGATTGGCTCCGAACCCATGTGTAAGAACAAAGGCGAGATTGAACACTCTCACATTGCAGGTTAACATATCATACACATTTGTATAATAAAAACAAACACAGCTAAATCACAGTACTACAGAAATCCATAAACCTCATATCTTGACACCCTTTATTCCACCCACCCCAAAATCTGGTCTGCTATAATTCCATTAGTCATTAAAATCTTTTCAAAACACAGTAATGTCAAAAGACTGCTTCCCTAATATGATTAATGACATCAGGTATATCATGTCCATAGCTTTCATCATATCAGAAACTCTTTCTGCTATTCATAATATTCTCTCACTTTTGCATTATATAAAATTCTTGACTAACCTCTTTTTTATTTTAACATCCTTAGTTCAAAGAAAATAAAATAACAAATTAGTAGGCTACAGATACAACCCTAACTTCCACTACTTACATCTCAAGATTCTGAACACTGACACTACAGTATTTTCCAAACTTCTTGACCACATTTACAACTCATCGCATACTACAAACAGATCTTCAGTGTTCTAATCATGCAGTCATTAGACACCTACCTGGACAGGCCCAAGGTAATCATGGCTGAGGTTTAAGCATCCCATGCATGCACCTGCTCATAGTTCAATTAGCAGCTGCACTGATTTTATGATTACTCTAGCTAGATGATTTCCTGTGTGCCCATGAGCAATATATATGCTACAAAATGTACTACTGTCATGACTATGACCATGGGGATGTCCCCTCTCAGGCATAGACACCTCCACAACAGATGTAGTTAAGGAACTGCTAGCACTGCAGGGGAATGATCTGGGTTGCCATGACTACAAACTGTGGACTGAGGAGGAACAGCTTTGTGGATGACACCCAGTGGCAGATTAGGTTCACTTTGGGCCCTGGACATTTTTTTCACATTCCTGATTTGACCATTCAAACTACTGTTCATAGGTTGGTACTAAGCTATCAGCCCTAGGGCCTATACAAGCCTAGCCATAACAATTCTCTGGCTATTTCTTCCCACACTATTTACTTCCCTGGACCCCTATCTAGCAGGGCGACTGGTGTGATCCCTGGGGTGAATATCTCTATAGTCTCCCAATTTTATATTCAGTTACAGCGTCTGGACTATATACAACTTAAATGTCTGATTGTGATAAAAAATATCGACAGTAAAATATTCCAGTTTTCTTCACACAAATGCCCACTAAGCTTGCAAATGACTGTTTAACATGATTATAACAGCCACAGACACCCATTTTCATCCACAGACAGCCCTGTACATAGCATCAATATCCATGCTGTTGATTGTGCAAACTTTATGTCTAATATGTATAAAACTTATTTCACATAAATGCACACTAGTTCTGCAAAGCTAGACTGTTTAAACTGAGCAAACAAGAAGGTAAGTTACTTTAATCTGCAAATAGCCCCCCATCCCTACCAGGAGTTATAGCCACCTTGTTGTATATATAGATCTGATCACATCCTTACCTCTCTTCAAACAAAAAATCAAACTGTACTTCCAAAATCACTGGCTTTGTTCATGTAGTACACCAGACTAACTTCCCTCATTACCCTTCTCGCTACCTTTAACCCTACTCTTTGCTTAATAGTTAGCAAATACCTTGTTTTTTCTTTTGCCCTTTGCAGTCCTTCTATGCTCTGACCTACTTCTCTCATCTCTCCCATCTCCTCTCGTTTGTCTTCTTTTCTTTTCTCACTTCCTGACTACTGTCTCTTCCCTCTTTTCTTATCTTATATTACTTCTTCTACTTCTCTAGTCACTTGTACTTTAACTTTTTTTCTATATTGTAGAAGCTTTTTGGCGTAGCCTTTATCCATTAATTAAGATGCTTTGAAACTGACCTAGCACTATTCATGACTACTGTAGTTTGTGTGCCTTAACTTTTGTTGATTTTATTACTAATTTTATATTCTTATTTTTATTTCTTTATTATCAACATGTCTCATTGTTATGTTTTGTGTGGAGCTTTTCTCCCCGGGCATCTACTGAAAATGGAAATATATCCAGCTAGACTAGCCCGGTCAACAAATGTGAAATAAAATAAATAAAATAAATAAATCTTATCCGAGTGTGATAAGAGAGAATATCTCTCAATATCTTAACACAGAAATCTGAGATAAAGCCAAAAAGTAATGAGGGTCAAAGATCTAGATTCGGTGACAGATTTCAGATTTACTAACATTGCTGGAATAAATTTTGCAATAGCATGCATTTTCTGAAAGATATGAAGAATTAAAACTCAAATCTCAGAAATGTAGTGCCTACAATCATCAGCGATTTGCCAGGAACCACAGGAGGAGATGAGTTCCTTACAGAGCACTATGGTGGGTATACTTGCTTCAAAATGTGCAGGGTTTTAATATTAAAGGCAGTATAGTTGCAGTTTCAGTAAGTTTAGCTTTTATACATCATAGGCACATCTTTGTTACCGTTGAGAGTTCGCAGTATGACTGTTGAATATTATAAAACTGTGTGGGAGCATGCATTCATCTATATATTTGGGCAAGTACTCAAGATATTAAACCTGTTTTCTCACACTGTAATAATGCCTGTGGGTTCAAGTCCCCCTTCTATGTGTTCTGATATAATTTTTATTTTGAAATGTCTGTTTCATTATATTAACTGCAAGAATCCTAGTGAAAAATAGGTATGGGTACATTTTTTAACAGTTGGGTCACAGACACACTATATTTGTTGGGTTTACCTAGTTTCAGCTTTTTGTTATTTGTCGGATTTACCTTATTTTAGCTTTTTGATTTTTGTCAGATTTACCTAGTTTCAACTTTTTATTTATCAGATTTACCTAGTTTCAGTCTTTTTCTTATTTGGCGGCTTTACCTAGTTTCAGTCCTTTTTGTTATTTGGCCAATTTACCTAGTTTCAGTCCTTTTTGTTATTTGGCCGATTTGCCTAGTTTCCGTCCTTTTTGTTTTTTGGATGATTTGCCTAGTTTCAGTCCTTTTTGTTTTTTGGACGATTTACCTAATTTTAGTCCTTTTTGTTTTTTGGACGATTTACCTAGTTTCAGTCCTTTTTGTTTTTTGGACGATTTACCTAGTTTCAGTCCTTTTTGTTTTTTGGACGATTTACCTAGTTTCAGTCCTTTTTGTTTTTTGGCCGATTTACCTAGTTTCAGTTCATGTTTCCATGATTACACCTTGTCAATATACTCATTTCCTTTGATTATACTGTCAGGGGAATATATGCCTTGAGCAGCATTTTTTCAATGTAAATGTATATTAGACTCAGGCATCCCATTACTGTATGTTGGACTTCAACCCTGCTGGCTTGTTCAAGTAGTTCAACATGTTAATGTGTTGCCTTTCAGAATGCAGGTGATGATGGCTGTGTGTTCAAGTGCCACCTCACTTATGTTTACTAAAAAGCCTTGGTAAATGGAGAATTGTGTTTGTTGTTCATTCAATTACATTACGTTTAAGATTATTATTTAAAAAAATACATATGCTTCATATTTTCCATGGTATTTGTACCTCTGATTCTACCACTTTTTTGTCACTATCCTTTTTATTGCATACATTTATTTGATTATTTTGTTTCTCTATATTAATGTTACTCTTGTATGCAGCTCCATCTAGAACTGCTTTCATCCCCCATGCAGGGCCGTTTGGCTCCCCTACAGGTAGTAGAAGCAGCACTGCCACCACCATAAGCCCAAGAAGCACCCACAACTTCTGTGTCTCAGCATGCCATAGTCACCTCCACCACTACAGTCAGATGCTAAGACTGTTGTATCCACTGGCAGCATTGCCAGTGGATGCGATACGTTTGTTATCCATCAGCAGCTATCAGTCATTGTGGGGAAGATAATAGACAGGAGGTTAGAAGTCAAATCAGCCACACAGAGAACCTCCTCTGGCGGCTCATTGGGTTGCGCCAATGTCTACACCATCGGAGACAAGACCCTGTGGTGACAATAACCAGGATAGAGTGTCAGGTCCCACAGTGATGCAGCTGCAGAATCCCATCCTATCCCCCATCCTGGTGTTCCACTACCTTTTTGTGTCTTTATCCATCCCTGTTTGTTGTATAATCTCACCTGACCAGTATTCCCTCTGTCTGATGTCACCTTCACCACTGTGCTCCCCCTCACTCTGAGTGTTACCACAGTTTCTGCCAGTCTCATCAGTCTTCTCCTGCTACCTACCATGTTCTTTCTTACCAGATTCCTGTCCAGCAGGAAAATTTTACTCCATCTTTCTCTCCACTCTGTTCATTCCTTAGTTTTTCATCATATGTTCTGCCTTGTGCTTGCTTCCCCTTTTCACATCATTCTTATACTCTCATTTCTACTCTTTACTATGGTCAACAATAGACACACTCACTTCACACATGGCATTTTACACCTTATGAATTATTTATTGCTGCTACTATGAATAGAGAATCATGAAGATCACCCTCAATGTCCATGTACAGCTGATGAGCGCTGCTGCTGCTTGTAGTACAGCAACAGGCTAGGCTACTGTATTACACACCTCCAGCTATTATAAACAATTGCTATCCTATACTACTTATATTGGCATTTTTCCACCAATGGTCATGCACATGAACTGAAGAACACCTCCTGGCAGTTGGCAAAGGCAAAAATGGGTGCAACTGCAAACTGTGAAGCACTTCTGTTTGCAAACTATTATACTACCAACTTTAGATTTGAAACAGGAGTTTAGATACCATAGGCGATGTCCTTGGAATTCAAACTATTACTCCAGCTCCATCATAATGTAATGCAGAGGCCTGGAGCAGAATCATTTAACATGTTACATGTGCTACAAGCATACCTCATAACAGTGAGCAATGCCATCACCATTACAGTGATCTAAAATGCAGCCACGGCTCATACCTCCCCGTGCAAACTGCCACTTTCTGCCATGCAGTGCCTAACATGCTCCCACTTCTTTCTCCATAGCCCCAGAGTAAAAATGCACAGCTGCACAGGAGGAAGCGTGAGTGTTTCAGGGAGCACCGGGGTGAATTATACCAGTCACAGGTACCTTAAGCTTTACATGTTAGCAAACTAGTAGGCTGTCATACCAGTATTGACATGTATATGCTTTTCACAAGGTTGCTCCTTTATCAAAGATACACAGTAGTACTTAAACATGTATGAGCTGTCAGCAGTGTCTTATACTATGCAGAAATTGTAACCATGCAAGCAATTAACAATTTATCCTATAAGTACAGCAGGTATGTTAGGAAATATAACTGCCTAGATGGGGAGTGTTCAGCATAAAGGAGGGTCGATGTTACTCACCGCTAAATATACTACTGGCCCTTGACTAGAATGTTCAGTATTAAATGGGAACAACATAAGGTTGATTATATAGATGCCAGTGTTTGTGGGCTTTCATGCACTAATACATTTAGACTCAACATATTGAGGCACCGCAGTCTTACTCTAATTCTGGTAGTGGCTCAGATCCCCAAGTACAGTTTTCATTCTGCAAGTGTGTGATAAAATGCATCAATATTGCATTCAGTGCAGGGTGTTCTTTCACTGCTGTAGTAAATGAAGTGCATTTGAGGTTGTAGGTTCAATGCCTACAGGAGTCATTTATTGTGTAGTACTAGTCTGTTTCAGTCAGTGAATGAGTGACGTGCACTTTTACTGTTCATTCCCCTAGAGGTGGGTTTCAGATTCTGGATGTAACTTAGGAAATAAGTGCAGTGACTTGAAGATTATAGGTGTTGAAAACAGTGAACATAGAATACCTAGGGGTTGGATATTATTGCGGCTTTCATTCTTTTAGTATGTGCGGCACACTATTCATATGCGTTTCCCTACAGGCTCCTCTCAGACTCCTGATGTTACATAGCATGTACATGAAGTGCCTGTGTGGTTACAAGTACTGAAGGTTATGAGTTGAAATCCTCTAGATGTTGTATATCATTGCTTCATTCATTTTGCAGGTAAGGCACTCACCATTAGTGTGTGTTTCACTGCAGGCTTCTTCATACTCTTGATACAGTGTAGCAAATGGAAGGTCTGTGCCTTAGAGATTATAAGTGATGGAGGTTGCAGGTTCAAGATCCTTGGACAGTGGTTACTGGCACATCATTGTTACATTGGGGTGGTTGTTTCATGACCTTTACATTACAGTGCAGGTAAAGTAGCTACACTCACATATTTTACCTACATTTTTAGCTGTATTTGTACTTTTCTCTCATCCACCTTCTTTCTCACTATTAATTTTCCATTATATGCATATTTTTTATTCATTTAGTTTATCTCCATTTCTTTTGAAATTATGTACAGTGACATCCAGTTCAGCATCTCTGGCACCATCTAGGTCTATTGACCCACCACAAGTGGCTATATACCACCAGCAGCATCATAAACAGCCACTGTCATCTCTGCCCTCAAGCAGCACCAGCAAATGTCACTATCCCTGCTCAGAATGTTGCTGCAATAACACTAGCGGCAAGCAGTGACTGTGTTGGTGACATGTATACCACTCAGCATGGGCAGGTTGGGGACATTATTGATGAGCATTTGGATGCAAAAAATGGCCATCTTACATCTTACTTATGTATATCATAGAGTCACACCCTTGCCCTATATTGGCCTTATACTGGGTTGCAGCTGACAGGTAATGCAGCTGCTTACGCCATCCTGGTGTGCCCTCCTTTTTGTGTCTATACCTGCTCCCATTTGTTGTCCAGTCTTCCCCATCAACATTGTTTTCATGTCTGTTTTCTTGCCCATTGTCTGATAATAATGTCTGATTATGTCAACAAAACTCCCATGAATCTTTTCTGCCATCTATATTTATCTGTGTGTCCCTGCTACCTACCCCTACGTTTACCTTCCTCTTACTTCCCTTACTACCTTTCCCAAATTACCTTCTATTTAAATATATAAACTGGGCTTCTGACCCCACAAAAAATAATCTTTCATGCCCAACCTTCATTCCTTAGTTCATAACCTAATGTCGTCAAATCTCCCATGAATCTTTTCTGCCATCTATATTTATCTGTGTGTCCCTGCTACCTACCTCTAGGTTTACCTTCCTCTTACTTCCTTTACTACCTTTCCCAAATTACCTTCTATTTAAATATATAAACTGGGCTTCTGACCTCAAAAAAATAATCCTTCATGCCCCACCTTCATTCC
Source organism: Protopterus annectens (assembly GCF_019279795.1). NCBI lineage: Eukaryota > Metazoa > Chordata > Ceratodontiformes > Protopteridae > Protopterus > Protopterus annectens. The sequence goes on from NC_056743.1 coordinate 526,108,386, forward strand.
TTAGTTCATAACCTAATGTTCTAGACTTTTCTTATTTCCACCTTTTCACCAACTGTATAGCTTCCCATTTCAGTCTGTAATTTGGTCAAAAAATAGATCACACCACAGACTTCATGAGTCTTTAAGGTTGTCACATATCTTTTTCTTGCTGTAATTCTGTGCTCAGGATTGCACAGTATGCAACTAAGGCACATGCATAACTGAGGAGAACTGCTGTTGTAAAGCATGTAAACATAGCATTAAGGATTTTGGGCCTGTGGCCAGTTTAACTGTTCAGAAGTTTGCACAATGTGGTCAGATATTCACAGCCTGAAAGCTGGAAATACATGCTGATGAAAGGCTACATGAAATTGGTATAATTTTTGTTTATTCGTGTACACTGAATAATACATTGTCTTGTGGTGTCAGTGGTAATAAAATATAAATAACTTCTTGCTTTGCTTGAGAAATTATTCAAATGTAGCCAAAAGGAAACATGTTTTTTTCAAGGTAATTTGTTTGAGAAATGGAATGTGTGAACTCATCAATTACATTTATACTGGAGTGTGGAATCTCACAGAAAACTAAAAAGGAACTGTGTGACACACTTCCCTATGTCAAAGGTGAAGAAACCTTAACAGTTTATAAGATGTTTCAGTTTTGAGACTGAGAAGCAGGAAATAGTGTAATTATGAGACAAAAGGTTCAAAAGTACTGTGAGTTCAGAAGTCTGATGTTTATTTGCCTTTTGATACTTATAAGGACACAAGGTCTCACTGGGTACATTAAATTAAAAAATTAGCTAAAACTGAATTAGGGGATGCCCGCATCATTAATGAGAGACAAAAATTGTGTTTGCTATCAGAAATAATCACATGAGGAACAGATTACTGAGAAATCAGATTTAATGTAAAGTAAACTGGCTGATGTGTGCAGGGCAAGTAGAATCACCTGGTCATAATTAAAGGAATTCAAAGAAAAGTTCTGTGTAAGTATAAATTGTTATATATATGTGTGTCACACAACTTAAAACACACTGAAGTAAACATGGCAAGGGAGGAACACATGGCACAGAAAAAAAGCCTTCTACAGCAGGCCCTGGCTTTGATAAAAAGAAACGCATTGGTATTAGACAAATACGTGAAAGCTTGACAAAAGAAATCATTTTGTCAAAGTGCATAAAATGGCAAAAAAAAAATCCATTGTCAAAAACAAGATATGGATTAGAATGGAGTCATAAAATGAAGTGTTTGTGAGCATTTTGCTGTACTTAGGGTACATCAGTTACTGAAGCAACAGGGATTACCACACCTGGACCAGCTTAATAATTCCATAAAAAATGGAGATAAAACATATCACTGCAAACTCCAGTAAAATGAACTTCAATAAAAAACAAACTTTAATGAAAAATAAGTACTTTCATTTGGTACATTACAAAAGTTCATCAGATCATATCACTAAAGTAAAATCATTATTTAAACCCCCCCCCCACAATCACGTGGCTGAAAGTAAACCAATAAGATATCCAAAATGTTACACCCCCCCCAGCACAACGTGCCCAGATTTAAAAATACTGAAATATTGTTGAGAAGATTTTTAAATTGATCTGTATAGTAATTTACAGTATGTTTATTATTATTATAATGGGCACAAGTATTTTTAAATCTTGGTGCATTGTGCTGGGGGTGTGTAACATTGTGAGTATTTATCTTTTTATCTCCATTTTTTATGGAATTATTGAGCCAGTCTGGGTGGTGTGATTCCTGATGCTTTAATTTGTTTCAAATTTTTTTTGTTTGTTTTTTGGTCGCAAATCAATGACTGACAAATATGGCTTGATGAGAAAAGTTCTAACATCTGTACTTTTAATTCTCCTATAAACAGGTGAAGGTTTTCTAAGACATGGACATTTGATTGGATAAGAAATGCTACAGGTATCTGTTGCAAAGATAATTATGGGACTTAATGACACTGATGACAATTTTGATTTCCAACTTTCATGGAAAAAGACCAGATGAGAACGGTCTCATTATATCCCTTCTTAAAGTCCCTCAGCCTTGTTCATCCTTTGATTACAGACCATTTGCTAAGCTTTGCTCACTGGATAAAGTGTATGAAAAATTTATGTATGCACAACTACTAGACTACATCCAACAATACTACCTGCTATCCTACTGACATGAATTTTTTCCAAAATATAACACAATTTGCATTTTATGCTTAACATCACAAATTTAAACAAAATGGAAAGGTGCTGCCTAAATGATCTCATTTTCCTATACTTGTTGAGAGTCTTTGAAACTGTAAAGCATGATTTTTTTTTTTACTTTGAAAACTGTATTGCATACAGATTTGCTAATGAGGTGCAATCAGGGTTCAATAATATTTATCCAATAGACTCTTTATATGTTAGCAGGCATAATTCTTACTAATTTAGAGGTTCTATGTTGTCAAGCATCAGGCAGGGTTTTATCCTTCACTCCCTGTTCTTTTCTCTTTGCATCAGTGATCTCTCCATGGCCTTGCCCCACTTAAAAACTGCTATATACTCAAGTAACATGGTTATTACTGTCTCTCCAGATCTATCTGATTACTACTACTACTTTACAAAACAATTTCTTTGTCAATTTAAAACTAACAATGAAAAAATAGCTATCAATACTGCTAAATCAAGAGACTGTCTAAAGCAATAATGTTCAATTGCAGATACTGCTCAGACTACACTGTCATTCACTATACAACAAATCTATCTCGAATGGATGTTGGATATTAGTATGTTTTCAAGAACATTATGCTCTATCCAACTTCAAAATGTTACAAATCGTGTTCAGTACTTCTTTTTTGCATTATTATGAAATGCCAACTTTTTGAAAGCCAAACCTTTAAAAAAAAGCCAAAAAACTGACAGGTTGAAAAACTCCTTTTTTTTTTTTTTTTTTTTGCAAGGTGAACATATCCCCCCCCCCCATATCCGCTGACATAGGGGAAATGTTCCCAATATCTCCTGTACTCAGATATAACAATTCCAAGGTCACACCAACTACAGAGAGAATGAAATCTCCTTACAAAGTGAGCCAATGCCAGAGCACAATTAGAAATTATCCTGGCAATAGAAAAGAAAAGAGGTCAGCCTTATGCATTTTTTTTTTTGGTGAGCTACTGAAACTTCTTTTCTAATTACTACAGAATACGGTTATTCTCTTGTGATAGCTGTCGTAATACGTACACCTGAACACTGTCCGTTATTGTTCATCATTCTACTGCTTTACTTTCGTCTATTAAAAATACAGTTTTTACCTTTGCTCAGCTAGCCAACTTCTCTAAACATCCCTGTATCCCCTCCTTAAAGCTAAATGGACTCATTATTGATGTTCAAACTACTTACTTAAAACTTTCACATTCAAACTTATTAAAGATACTCCCCTCCTCTGGCCAACAAATTTAGGATGAATGAGACTAATACACATACAAGTTTCTCCTCAGCCAAACTAAATACACCCCACTTTTCACTTGCCATCTGTGAATGATCTTTTCATAAACTGGCTCTTGCTACTTGACAAACTCTGCCCAACGCACTTACAGCTATACACAATACCACTCTGTTTAAATAAAAGCTGAAGTCAATCTTTCTACATTTTAGAGATTTGGTTTAGCTTAACTGTTACTTATTCTTTATAATATTAATACATATTGCATTTTTTACTCTCTAGAAAGATTACTTTGTTGAACCATATTTGCATATTTGTATGCTGTATATGAATGGAACACTTGTTATATATATGGATTTATAACAAATTATTGAGTTTTCACAAACTTGAAATTCATATGGTTCAGACCATATGATCAAGTTTCTCAAAACTCAAATTAAAAAAGAAATTCTACATTTTTGCAAGGGGCAAGCCCCCTGCTCCACTCATGTGGGGGGGGGGGGTGCACCTCATACACCACTTGAAAGTCATATATATCAACTCTAAGATCACACTACAGGGAAAAAGGGTACATTCTGTGATCCTTACTGTACCGCAATCTACATAGAAGTGCTTCAACAGGCATTCACAGGGAATACCTCCCTTTAAAAACATAGAACATGAATTATGAGCCTTCAAAAACTTGATAATATGATATAAACCCTATAAACCTACCTACACACACACACACACACACACACACACACACACACACATATATATATATATATATATAGGTTTACTATCATTTCCATAAAGTGCCTTCCATCATAGGTGGCAACATCGAAAGGCAGTTTTTCAAGTGGCTAGACCTTGAATGGAAAGTTAGAGAACCACATCATTGAACATTGAATGTAACATGTACTCCAACAGCCACATTTGCAAAACAGTGAATGTCGAACTGTCGCTTTTAACATGGTTCGACAATGGGGCAGAACAATGCTTTTATTTTCAGCATACCGGTTCAGCGTGTCAGCATTCGATGGAAGGCACTTCATGGAAATGATAGTAAACTATATATATATATATATATATACATATATATATATATATATATATATATATGGGTTCACTTTATAACCCCAAAATCCTGAAATATCGAATTTCAAGATCATAAAGCTGAAACCTTACAATCCCGATACCCCAGAAGTGCAAATTTTAAAATTGCGAACACTACACTAACCATACACCAAACACGCACATACACACTCCTTACTCCAACACACAAACACTTAAACCTGCACTACATACAATACGGGGCAAGCCCTCCTGTGCCTCCCACACCCACTACTTAAATATACTAACTCCAAGGTCGCACTACACAGACAAACACACAAAACACCACCATACAAGCTACATTCCACTTGCACACACAGATCACAGTAACCAAGCACATTGACAAACACTAAAGCCTCTAACCAAAACCCTTAAACATAAATACTTACCTTAACTTCCAGCTATCCCTTCACACAGCACAACACCAGCTATCCCTTCACACAGCACAACACCAGAAGTGCTACTTCAAAATCTCCGTACTTTGGGATTTTGAAATTCGCACGTCTTGGGTTTTGAAGTTTTGAGCTTTCGGCTTCATAATCTCGGGATTCTGAAATTCGGTATTTCAGAATTTTGGGATTATAAAGTGTTCCCATATACATGTATATATATATATATATATATATATATATATATATATATATATATATAGATAGAATGTCTGTTTTATTATGGCCCTTTTTTGTGCCTGTGGCTTGCTTCTATAATTTATATAGTTTTGTAACTAATGCATTACTCTGGTTAGCCATGTATATTTTATGAGTTTTTTATAGCAACTGCCATGTGGCCCAAGAGGTGGCTGAAAAGGGTACTGAACCTGCACAATCAACTGGTTAAAAAATAAGAAAATCAAATAAATAAATAATAAATAAAACCATATCCAACAACTGGAACATCCACAGAGGTCCTCACTAAAAGAATATAGGGAAGTAATATGTCCTGTGCAGACCGCCTCAAGGCCTTATCCCTGTATTCTATCTCCTATAGGCTTTTGAGGGGAGATCTATGCCTGGCATACAAGGCATTGTCAGACCCCACTCTGACCTCCTGCATATATACAAAACAAACAGCACCAAAATTACTTGTTGTAAAGACTTAAACCTTGCCTGTGATATAAATAGGACCTGCTGGAGAGATAGGTATGTATCCCAGAGACTTCCCCATCTATGGAACCATCCACGTGAAGCAGAATTCCTCCCTAATCCAATTCAAGTGCAACTTAGACAATTGGATGGGAACCAGAAATTCATCCCTGGTTTGGTATCTATGTCTCTGATGCAAACAAAAAAACTATAAATGTTTCATCTCCCAGGCCCATACTTACACTTATTAAGGGTGTCAGAATTTGACAGAGATTTGGGATACATGCCTAGGCTTAAAAAGGCCCTTGTGGTCATTAGCCTACTAAACACCTATGAACCTATAATGAGGCTGACAGAGTTAATGAAAATGTTGAGACATAACTAGAAACTGAACAAAAATAACTGTAAAATCAGAGTTACAAAACCATGATATTTGGAATATATCTCAACTTTAAAAGGCTTGAAACCATACAATGAGAAAATACGACCCATACTACAATCCATACCTGGGAATATTATGTTGAATGTTATTGGGTACAGAGCTGGAAGAGCGTTTTGAAATGCAAAGCAGATACCTGTATTGCCAATACTGATGTATTACAAGTTTAGTAAGTTAGCTACACCACATCAGATGCCAGTCACACTTCTGCAAGAAGGTAATTAACTGGCTTATGTGTCAAGATCCTTTACAGAATGATACAGAAGAGCTAGTCAGAAGGGAAAAAGATATTTGTCAGAATGCATAGCTTTAACAAGTTATATAAATATACTGATGGAACATCAGTGTTGATGGAAACAGAACATGTGTTGCTGTAAAGTTTATAAAGAAGCTATTGCATAAAAGGCACCACACCATGGCTGCAAAGAATATCACTGAGATGTTAGAAGTATGACTTAAATGCAAACTGCTTACTAGGAAAATAAATGTGAATTTTAGACACCTGAGTCATTTCTTCATACCAAAGCTAAAAAATAGATGTGTCACCTGAAGACTTGGAAGTGACCTGGTTCATTTCACAGTAGGTTATAATGGAAAGAAATATTACATGCTTCAACAGAGTATGTTTTAAGATGTGAGAACAAAATGTTGGCTTCAACAAGTGACTGCAGCAAAGAAAGAAATACATTTTTTAATTAAAAAAAGGGATGCTTTATACAAAGTCTGGTGTTTAAAGCCAATAAAATAACTGTACCTAATTAACCAAGAAAAAAATGAAAAGATTATTTACATTTAATATTTTTGAAGTGCAAACAAAGGGCATGTGATATGTTATCCTGACCAGAAATATTGCTGAAAACTGAACAAGTAGTAAGACAATATTTTTGTGCAGTGCATAAATTAATAAGAATCCACAGAAAAAAATTAATTCCTACTCGGTGCTCAGGAGACATGGAGAAAAGTTGGAAAATACATCTTTCACTTTCATGACAACGGTGTGCATCTGATATACAATGACTATTGCTCAAAATTTCCAGAAGTTGTATAGTTGGTGAACATTACAAGTATACTACTGGGTAGCACATGCTTAATAGATCCATTCTTCACCGAGTATTACCTTCTACTGTCTCCAGGTGTTTCCCAAATGATAAGATAGAGCCACTTCCTCCCCACTAGGATGGGTACTCTCACAACAGCCACTCCTTGCATCGTCTCCAGACTATCCACTCCAGTGGATCATGTCAAATGAGGATAGTAAAGTTGGAGATTAAATCAAATAGATGGGGTAGTTGTGCAGAAATGTAACTAACTGACATCTCTTACTATGCATACTGATTAGCAATTTCTAAAAAGAAATCAGAGATATTGGCCTGAAATGAATGTACCGCAAAGATGCTGTGATCAAGACAAAAACAGTGTTTAAGACACCTGCAACTTAGAGATACTTTGAGAAGTATCCAGAGAGATATCTGAGATGATGCCCAAGGAAACTTTCAGAATCAACAATGGATAAATGAAGAAGTGATCATGTGAATCCAGAACACCCTGACAGATGCATAATAGCAACATATTTGTTAATGCTTCCTAGTCAGTCAGCAGTGTAGACAACAGACTCTACCAAATTTTTGAAAAATAAGTGACCGTTGAGAAAGCCCACAAGACTGTAACAAGGACCAAAACACTTTTTGAAATTTGCAATAAACTACTGTATTAATAGTAGTGCACCATTTTATACACACACACACACACACACACACACACACACACATATATATATCCATATACATATATATATTTATATACACATATACATATGAAAAACTGCAACAATACTGCTGAAATGCAATACTGAAAATGATAAAATATAATGTTGTGCATTAAAACAGTTGTCTGAAATGTTTTAATGGACAGGATAACAGTTATTTAGAGCAAATAGTTTCCTATTAGTAAAAAAAACTCTACTAGAAGATTAAACTGAGAATCTTTATTTATGTGTATAGCTTTAGATAATTGGTAGCTCTAGTCTATGCAACTATCCAGAGGTATACCAGCACATGGTTTTATATTCTTTATGCCTGTGCAGTCTGACATGCATCCTAATAAAGTTGACTTGAAAACATCTCCTGCTCTTTCTTTATACTATCATTAATATCTAGATGTTACATAGATGATCACCAGGGAACAGAATTTCATTATTGATAATGTATTATCTTGACTAGAAAATTGTTAGTTGCAGCACACATGTTCAAGAGCTTCCTGTATTCTCCATGAAGCAAAGGCAACATCTGCTCAGTGATATGTAAACTAATGTTAGAACAGAGAAACAGAGTTGCCCAGCCCATATATTAATCCAAGATAAAAAACATGTGAGGTGATTTGAACTTCTGACTTGATCACCACTTCAAAAAAGAGACCTGTGAATGATTGGAGGATTCCTACATACAACTCTCAGAATGTAGCTTACATTGTCAGGTACAAAATTTGTTCAAAAACAGCATATGTAGGAGATACTGGACAGAAAATCAGGAACTAGATGAACCATAATTGGTACTCTTTCACCTGCAGGAAGGGTTTTGGAACAAGAGAAGCACACTTTTGCTCCTTGAATTAATCTGTATTACACATATCAGCTATAGTCCATAAGATACATTTCCACATGACTCCAGAAAAAAACATCTAGTTGAAATCAATCTATTTCTTTTAGCATGGTAACTGATAGTATTTATTTACTTGTTTATATTAACTGGATGAGTGGGCTGGTACAGAACTCTCTTTGGCCACTACTAAGCCAACTGACAAGCACAATCACAATGAAAAGCTTGTTTACAACATAAAGACAAGCAATCAAATTCATTCTTCATGGAAATACTCAATAAATACCAATTTTAAAACAAGATAAAGAGGACATACACTGTTCTTTATACTGACCAATATCTATTTTGAATGCAGATTATAAGATCTTCTATAACTTCTCGATGTATAAAAACTGAAAAAAATATATATACCCGAATTAATGAATAATGATCACTAATAAATAATAGTCAAACAGGCTTTATACTGCAAATGCATGATAAAATAGAAATGGTTTTACCTTTAGTAGATTATGTTAAAATAAATAAAAAGGAAAAAACTGTTATAATTCTTTACATAAAGACATTTGGCACAATTAAATGGGAGTATTTTATAGTATTAAAAGAATATGGATTCCACCCAAAAATGTGCACAGTTACTAAAAAGGATATATAGCAGGCAATAGAGCAAAGGTCAAAGTTATGATTTGTGTCACACTTGCTCATTCTTACTTATTAGTTTAAAGCATAGTTTTGCATTATTAACTCCTCCCTTCACTTTCTCACCTCTGCATTCTGTTGCCTCTTCTGTATATACTAACACCTCACATCCTCTTTTTCTTACTCTGTCACTTCGAATAAACCAAACTAGAAGATCTGTAAGCCTTACACCTGCAATATCTACAAACATATATATTTTCTGGGCTCTGTTTGAAGCTGACATTATTTGTTGCTCAGATTTGTGAAATTACATAATTTCATACTTAGCCCTGCCCTTCTTCTTTAAATTTCTATGCATCCCACTGTTTCTCTTCAGTACTTACTTTTCTTCTATTTCTGTTCAAAGGGGAACCAGGAAAATGAAGATGCAGCAATTTATGATACAAATATTTCCCTACTAAACACCAAATACTGATGGCCTTATATGAAAAAAAATCCATATTTAAAGATTCAAAAACAAATTTATTTTCAGAGAATCTCAAAGTCACGTAACAGTTTACTATGTATTTTTAAATTCATTGCAGGTCTTCCACTGCTGGTAAAAGTCCTTTGTTACAGTAATACACTAGCATTTGTTTCAGCTGGAAAGATCAGATACTAAGCTACTGCTATTCGTTTCCTAGCAGTTTTCAAAATATAAATAAAAACAAACAAGGAAACAAACAACCATACATACATATTTTTTTAACAACTTTCCCACTTGCAGTAAAGAATTTCATACTACTGCGAAAGGAAGAACTGTGAGTAGTAAGCCACGTCCGAAATGAATTTTATTTATAAAATGAACTTCACAAGTGGAGTACAAACTAAAAATGTCATTAACAATTATTTTTAAGAGGTGTGCTAGTCTGAACATTTTTATTTTATTACTACATCTTACAGAGGTACAATAATGTGCCAGAGTTTATGTCTCTCATATTTCTGACACCATGTTAGTAAATTGTGTGGTGTCATGAGAGTCACTGAATGCATTTTGCTAACTTGCACTTAACTCTGTGTTAATAATATGTAAAAAAGGACATTGTGGGGGGTTTACCCTTTCAGCCACCTTTGTGTACTATTGACCCCAAGTCTTCTATACTATAAAGTAAGCGCAAGTGCGGAAAATGCATTTGCTGACTCAACATTAAAACACAGTTTAAGTGAGGTGATGTTGCTGATTCAGCTTTCAACAAAACAATGCTGACCCATCTGATGATTCTCTCTCTATAATAGGTGACCGATTCAGCTAGGCTCACAAGGTCAGCCATTGTTGTCACCTTCTTTGAAATATTAAACAGTAACCTGATGTATATAGTGCGTTATGCATTGGTTACAAGATCTTTGGATGTATAAATAAAGAAAGAAACACACACATGAATAAATGATGAATGAATAAGGCTGACATTTCTTTTTTTCTAACTGCTCTATCCCTGCCATGCATTCCCTGTATACCTAAGTTATAAACCTTCTGGAGCCACAAATTTGGAACAGGCAGCCTAATGAGAACTAATCCTATAACCTGCTCCCTCATTCAAAAGCTGTTACCATTGTCCCATTATACAACACTAATATCTCTTGTCCTACATAATTTTATAACTTAATTTTCAGTTATACAAAGATTTCTGTACTAAAATGTAAGAACACTAAACTTCCTTTCAGCAATGTTTTCCCTTCTATAGTATAAATCCATTTTCTTTAAAACAAGCTACCTACTTCTAAAGGATACGTAGGCAAGCTTCAAATCCCCAACAAGGCCAGTTAACTCTGCTGAATATGCATAAACGCACATGACTACATTATACCAGCATGCAAACAGATGCATAGATGCAGCTGTACCCCATAGGAAGAAATACAGAGAAAACTCCAAAACCACAATATCAACAAGCTTTATAATAAAAAGAAAGTAAGTTTATTAATTGTCTTTTGATGACTGGGAAAGTCCAAATGGGCAAAAGTCCCATTTTCAGCAGAGGCTCAGGGAGAAAAGCTCCAAATTCTCTACATTAACTTCTCTTTTTATGCTTTACCCTGCTCCACAAACTTTCCATCCCACCATCCTCCAGTTCCAAACCCACTTACCTCTGTTGCACTTAATTCACTGTTCTACACGTACTTCAACAACCACATTGTCATCCTGTCACTACATCACAAATTAACTTGCAATATCTCTGTAAGGAGAGTTTTATAGACCCCCCAATTTCCTTTGCCTTTTCATTTTTTCCATACATCTCACTGCACTTGTCCATTGGCAGGTCTATCTGCGTCTCCCTCCTTCCTCCCAAAGACGTTTTCCTCTGAGTGAACTGGGGTCATCATGGATCTAATTCTGACCAAAAGAAAGAGAGGTAATTCCCAGAATTTTAGAACACTTGCTACTGAAATAAACAAACAATTCAGGAGCTTAATAAAATTCATTGAAGCCAAGTTTGAGGCTAAAACAACTACCCAAGCAAGAGAGATTCACAAGGCATTTTTTTTCATTATGTTAGTTATACTCACACTCTCAAAAGCACAATGCAGCAATGCACTAAGCTGATTTTGAATGATGTTACCTACACTGAGGCTGAAGATGTATAGTGGACTACTAGCCGATAAATTTAGCAGTAACTTTACCCCTCTCACCTCTCTATCTGTCCAACAAGATATATCTAAAACCATCTCATCTTTAGCTACCACACAAGACCGATTCAAAAAAGTGCAATCAAAAGCTAAAAATACTGTATCGATGGGTCCTGACAATATCCTTGGATGCATCTTAAATAACATGAAGCAGGATTTAGCCACAACTCTAACTCTGTTCAATCTCAGCCTCCATATAGGTTTTGTAACAAACAAATGCAAAACTGCTGCACTCATTCCCCTGCATATGGGAGAACGTTCCACAGACCCAACCAATAACACACACACACACACTACTGATCAGCCTCATATGCATGGTCATGGAAAAGGAACTAATCAATCAGGAGATAGGGAACCTCCAAACACTAAATCCATCTCAGTTTGCATTTATCAATGGCAGGTCAAGTTTATTCATCCTGGTGGCTTTTTTTGAAAAGGTCACCAAAGCAGTGGATGAAGGCAAAATGGTACATATCACACACATTGACCTGATCAAAGATTTTGACACAATTCCCTACTCGGGAACAGTAGAAGAGCTAAATAAACAGAGTAAACCCATATGTCACCTTTTGGATTGCCAACAGGCTCACAGATTTAACACAAGAAATCAAAATGGAGGAACTTACCTCCACAAACAGAGCAGTCAGCAGTGGAGTCCCTCAGTGTTCTGTACTAGGACCCTTCCTGTTTGGCATCTACTTTTCTGAAGGCATCTGACTGACTAAGACTGCAGATCACTGTTAGCTAGGAGCAGTCATCGAATCCACAAATGATTTTGCCATCCTGCAGGAAGGTTTGTCCCAAGTAAGTAACTGGTGCAAAAATCACCGACTGAAACTAAATGCCAAAATATGCATTACTGTATCCTTTGAGAAGTCATCTGACCCAGGGAACTACCACATTAACTGAGGACTTATATGGACACTAACCTAACATCTGACCATCATGTGTCCAGTATTGTAAGAAAGTCCTTATCTTTAGTATGATTCCAATTATTTTCATTATGAGTAATATACAATTATCAACCATGGGATGGGTAAGGCCAATCTCTAAATGGGATAGGCTAATTTAAGCACAAAAAGAGAACATGGCTAGGCTTAAAATGTCCCTCAAGGACAGCTAGCCTAGTCTATGCCTTCCTATGAACCTATGATCTTCCTGCAAGAATTAGCTACTAGAACTGTATACACATATACATATTGATGTAAATACTTCACTGTAAATACCTGCCTTGTAATTATGTCTGTTTTTTCAAAGAAGTGTAACTTTTTTTTTTTGAGACCTGCCTAAAATTAATTTAATATAATTGTACTGTGATGGAACATTTCTCCCCAGGCCCCCACTGAAAATGGGCTCTGCAGAGTCGGACATTTCCTGGTCAACAAAGACAAAAAAATTAATGCTATTAGTTTCTTCACTGCTTAATACACTGTGCCTCAGAGTGAGACCATATGCTATATATGCAGAGACTTTTTCTTCATTGCTTTAAGTTAGTGGAAAATCATTTTCATTGCTCTATATATACTGTATTTTAGTACATAAAGAGAAAATAACATTTCACGTGGACAGACCATAAGACCAGAAAATACCCAAAGACTAAGGCCACCATTTTGTTTATCTTTTATAGTTAAAAGAAGAAAACAGACTATATAGACAGAGAGAAGATAAGCAGAAATAGACTAAATATATGTCAAGTAAAGTATGCCTCCATAAAGGAAAAAGCGACAGCTATTGAAAATCTACATCCTGGGTCTATATCACATTGTTGAATATTTATTTAATTGAATTGCTATTGAGTGAACCCACTTTGTCAAAGCCTTTTTCATAGGGAAAAGCAATGGCTGGCCAACCTAGCACCCATCACTAAATTCTAAAAATGTAACCTCCCCCACCCCCCTAACTAAAAATACCAGTTCTGAGAGGGCACTACAGTGGGGAAAAAGGCAAACCCTGATGATGGCCAGCTGTTGTTTTTCCCTATGAAAACCTGAGATGAAATGTGCATTTAATGAAGACAGATTTCAACAAAGTGGGATCAATCAATAGCGATTCGACAAAGTACTCGACAATATGATATAGACCCCTACATCCCCTCAATTTTGCCATTGGGAATGCTTGCAATGAAAGATGATGAACAGAAAATCATGTGTGGTCAACATCTTTTCTCTGAAGTTTGGCTCTGAACAATATTTCTTAACTATTACCTGCAATAACACAATAATCTCTCTTCGTCTAGTGGAAAAAATATTCCCAAAGTACAGATTTTATAAAGCTCATAGTGGTATATCCATAGTGCCGAAGTATTATGAATCTCTCTGGATCCAACCAAAATTGACTATTAGAGATATGTCAGATAGGGCATCAGTCATATTTGATGTTTCTGCTTAGTGCCTTCTACATAAATAGTAGGCTTCAGATTACAGTGTGGTTTGTAATGATAGTATCTGCCAGGGAGTCTAGGATATGTGCATGCACACAAACAAATGCATATATATATATATATATATATATATATAGATTTTTTTGTTTTTTTATATATAACACACCACATCATCATAATGGTCCCAGAAGAAGGAAGTTAATGCACAAAGTCTCCTAGCCATACCTGAATGCAGTGTTGTTTTCCCTTCTATGCCTCCAGCCAAGTGAATGATGTGTCAGTTGTTTTTTGTTTGCGGGCATGAATGTAATGTGTGACAGACTTGGTTATTTGATTAATAGGAGTATTTTTCCTGCTGGGCCTCACATGCTACTTTCTGACACGCACTGAAATGAGAGTGTTAAATCAGCTGCAGTGAAATGTAATGAAAACAAGTTCTATCTGCAGCGTCAACTAACAACTTCTGCTCTGTGTGTGTGTGTGTGTGTGTGTGTGTGTGTGTATATATATATATATATATATATATATATATATATATATATTTATATATCTGAAAAAGAGACCTGATAGAAAGGATGACAGTGTAAAAGCAACTTTACATATTAATCTTCCCTTTGTCCATGCTGATAAAATTATGATCAAATATCTTTATCTGACCATTAAGTAAAGTTTGCAAGCCACATTTTTTTTGTTTTCAGGTTTCACTCCCATCATATTCTACAGCATAAATTATTCAGTTCAAGGGTAATTAGTAGATGTAGAAATAAAGGGATACAGTGATGCTTCTGTGTGAGGTTAGTTATGGCTTCAGGAAAGAAGATTATGCGTCATGTGGATTTTGCATGATCAGGGCAGGCCTTTGATCAACTTGTGCCCTAGGCAAAAGGTCTCCACAGCACCCCTCATCCTGCTAGAGAGGCATCCTAGGCAGCCACCTAGTTGGCCTATGCCTAAGGTCGGCTATATACATAACAGAGGACAGACATTTCTCTGGATCACTTTTTATAGTAAAAGAAGACCAGAGACATGCACTGTGATGATGTGTGATTTTGGTTGTATTCATCTTCCATTCATTCATTCTTGCATTTTAAGTAAATCATTTGCTTGTCTTCCTACTACTTATCCCAGCCTTGAGTTATGCCAACTGCCAAAATCCCTTTGTATGTCTTACATCAACATGATTATTCTTATCACTCTTGAAGCCTGTACACTGACTTGTACACCGAGTGTCAAGGAACATGGGAATGGGACAGTGCAGTTTTCTTTATTTGTTTCCTTATTCCAGATGCTTCATATTGCGTCTCCTGAGGCACCATTAAGCATTGTGCAGGAACATTCAATGACAGCACCTACATTACTTTCTGAAAATTGTACCAGGTTGCTCTAGCAGTGCTGCAAGTATTAGAATGACAGAGGGTGATGCAGTGTGGAAAGTTGGGCAACATACTCAGAATTATTCCTACAGATATTGCAAAAACAATATTTAAATCACGCTTTAAAATTGTTTCCTCTATTTTCAAATCTGTTGGTCTTGTGGATCTCTGTACTGAACAAATGCCATATTGAAAAAACTTGACTTGCAGATCAAAGAAATCCCCAAATTAAATTTAAAAATGAAGCGAGTAGATAGTTTAAACACTGACAGCAATCAAGTACTGAAAGAATTATCCTTAATGTTGTTAGTTTTTTTTATTACAGCTTTCAAATCAGCTCTGTGACAAACTACATAATCATGCTGCATGTTCAGCATGATTCTTTTATAAAAATATATTTCTTAAACTTCTAAATTATTTCCATTATGTCATTCATTCTCACATATTTATACTACATATACTGTGATTTTTATAATCAGGAACTGCAAATATGCTTTATGTTAGATCTGTGAAACTGCTTAATGACATTATGTCACTGGCTTGGAGTGCGGATTAAGAAGACCCATACATACCATTCCTGTTAGTAAGCAAATGGTAAATGTACCTCACTGTGTATAAAATCATATATGTGTGTGTGTGTGTGTGTGTGTGTGTGTGTGTGTGTGTGTGTGTGTGTGCAAGCATATGAGTGTTTGTACACTGACATAGATCAAAGCACCCAAATCTTGTTTACAAATATGACACAGAAAGACAGACTTTGCAAACACTGACTCACTACTACACATGCTTCAATTAACAATCTCGGAACATGCAGAAATTTGCAACAAAAAACAAATCAAAACATTGTTTTTTTTGCAGGGTGTCAGCCTCTCTGTACCCTCCTACACCACCTAATTACATAACTCCAAGATAGCTCAATCTTGGGGAAAGGGTATATTTAGCTAACCCAGGAATTGTGTGATCTCACACACCTGCCAATCATCTGCCTAGTTGGTCAAATTTTGTTGGCTCAATAGATGTCGATCTAAGGCAGAGTCAGTCATCTTCAGCACACTCACATATACACAAAGGGTATATATTATTTCCTCTAAGAGATCACACTACAGCAGGGAAAATGGTAAACTGACGAGGATGGCCAAGAAATTTCGTTCCCAAGGAAAGAAGTTGCTCATGTGGATGTTCGATGTTTTCAAATTTCGTGGTTTCAGGGTCGATGAAGAACGCCTCTTTGAGGAAATAATAGGAACTCTACACACACACAAACACACACATATATATATATATATATATATATATATATATATATATATATATATATATATATGTGTGTGTGTGTGTGTGTGTGTATGGGACTACTTCAGAAAACCGAGATAACAAAAGACTGAAAATTCAAAATAGTGAATGATGGAATTTGCCCTGTCTCCATTGTTGTGCAATTTTGGAGTTGATATATATAGTTAGCAGGTGTGTGTGTGTGTGTGTGTGTGTGTGGGGGGGGCCTGCATTAAAAATGTGCTCAGTATTTTGTTTTTTCAGTCTTTTGGAGTCAGTCTTTTGGTTTGTCAGTTTTCTGAAATAGACCTATATATATTTGAAAAACTGAAATTGATTATTTCAGAGTTCAAGATGGCTGCTGTTCGGTGAGCACTGCTAACACCTAGCTGTCTGAAATACCCTGGTTTAAAATAAACTCAGAAGGCATCACGGAATAAAAAATGCAGAAATAAGACTGAACATCTATTCCAGATAAACAGCAATCAAAGGAAGAAAAATGGCAGCAGAGTCCTTTAAAAAAAATTAGGATCATCAAAGATCTTAGAAACAACTGAAGCCATGTGGTACTGAGGCCCTGCACTCATATACAAAGTCTGAAAAAGTACCAAGCAGCAGGATGTCAAAAGAAGAAAATAATATGGACACTGTAACAACTAAAACCAAATTCTCGGTACTAGCCTCACCAAATAAAGATACAACTCCAAAAAGACTAAGGACAAAAAAAAAATCAGACAATACTAAATCTACAGGCAAAACCCAGGCACACCAGCCAGCTAACCTGGAAGACATTAAAACTACTTTATTACCTATTCAGCAAGCAATACAGGAACTATCTTTAAAATTTCAAACATTTTGGATTAATTTAACCAAATACTGTCTAGAATGGAAAAATCTGAGGCAGAAATACTAGAAAATGAAATAAAAATAGACTCTCTTGCTCAAAGAACTGATTCCCATGACAAAGATCTGGAAAGTCTACAAACAAAAATAACAGACCTTGAGGCAAGGTCACAAAGAAACAACATTAACATCAGAGGAATCCCTGAAAATGTCACATAATGATCTAATACCAACTATCAAACTCATAATAAAATCCCTGCTGGATGACCCTGAAGAATCTCAACAAGTGATAATAGAGAGAGCCCACAGAGCTCTGAGAGAAACACAATCATCACTGAGACCAAGATCTGTTTATATTAAAATACTAAACTACCAAGATGTAAATAAAATCCTATTTGAAACCAAGAAGAAAGGTACACTCATCTGGAATAAGAATACAATCTCCTTTGCTCAGGACCTTCCCATCCAGATAAGGCAGGCAAGGCAACTCCTGTCTCCATATTGCAGATTTCTGATAGAAAAGAAAATCAGATTCCAGATGAAATATCCAAATCAACTAATGTTCAATGTTAAAGATGTTAAATACATGGTCGCTAACCCCAAAGGGGCAATATTGACATTCATATCTGTTTTCAAGCAGATTCCACCTCCAGAAACAAAATAAAACAACAAAAAGGTTGCAGGTGTCACTCGAGTGAAAAACAGACCAAATCATGACCATTTTGGATGGGATTCAACTCTGAGAGGTTCCCCTTACTGCCTAGGACCTTAAATCAATTAATGGAACCCCGAGGAGCACAGGAAAGGGAACAGAAAAAATGGGTAGGAACCAAAATTCAACTGCCATTTCCAATGCGTGATTTATAGGAAGGGACCACCTCCTGGGACTCTGGCATGCATAATCATTCCCCCTTCGACCTCAAGGGCTCCATTACAAATTAAAAATGACCTGGAATGAAGATAAGCAAGTTTAAGAAGTTGATATTGCCATAGACACCCATAAATTGACCTAAACAAGGTGATAAGGTAAACCAGACTAAAAGATGACCAGAAACATGCAAAGCAAGAATCTGAAGAATAAGGTATGATTTTTACCAAAACAACCAATAAGACTGTGGAATCTCTTATTAAGACTTATCATAAACAATCCAGACTTTATTACTACATGAGACACTGTCAGAACCAGCCTATCTTAAGGATGCATGACAGAAATAATGATGTTTGACTTTAATAAAGATAAATAAAGATGAGCCATGGATGAGGGTAAGGTGGTTATAAAACAGCCTATCTTGACCTCGCCAAGGCTTTCAACACCATCCCCCATTCTGGAATTATAGCTAAATTCACTCAACTAGGTATAAATCCCTACGTCACAAGATGGGTTGCCAACTGGCTCACTGACAGAACCCACACTGTAAAAGTTGCAGACTCCAAATCTGACCTCAAGGCAGTGACAAGTGGAGTGCCACAGGGTTCCATCCTGGGACCTCTCCTGTTTGGTATCTACTTCTCTTAAGTACAGGCTAACACATTAGGCCTCTGGCTGATGAAGTTCGCAGATGACTGCAAACTAGGAGCCATAGTCAAGTCCCCAAATGATGTGGACATTCTACAGAAGGGCCTCACTGAGACAGATGCCTGGTGTCAGAGCCATGGCCTCAAGCTCAATGCCAAAAAGTGCAGTGTCATCCCCTTTGGTAAAAACTCTGTACCCGTGAACTACCACATAGGCAACAATCTACTTAACATTGAATGCGTGATAAGAGACCTTGGGACCCAGGTGGACAGTATTCTCTCCTTTGATAGTCACATCGCCACAGTAGTCAGGAAGTCCTTCTATGTGGCACACCTTATCATAAAAGGGTTCTCATCCAGGAAAAAAAAGAGGTCATTGTTCCCCTCTACACGTCACTCATTAGACCCATTATAGAGTACAACACCCCTTTTGGAATGTACCTCACAAGACATCTGCAGCAGCTGGAAAGGCCACAGAAGTACCTTACAAAGAGGATTACTGGCCTCAAACAAATGCCCTACACTGACCGCCTCAAAAAACTCCAGCTTTACTCCTTAGCATATCGCCTACTCTGAGGTGATCTCTGCCTAACATATAAAGCTATGTCAAACCCAGAGCTGTTGGACATGCTACACCTACAGAAATCCCAATCCCTCCAAGCTACATGCTCTAGGGACCTAAACCTTGTCACCACAATAAACAGGACACGTTGGAGGGATAGATTCCTGTCTCAGAGACTTTCTATACTCTGGAACAAGCTACCCATCTATGTGAAGCAAGGTTCTTCATTAGCACTCTTCAAGAAAAATCTTGATGAGTGGTTGGTAAATAGGAAATACACCCAGGGGATCACTTCTGTGTCTTTGCTGGACAGTGGCACAGGAAAATAACTTTCTTGGGTGGCGTAAGCTATGGTACCTTGCTGGCTAGGCTTACATAGGCCCTTGGGCCAATAGCCTAGTACCTACCTATGAACCTATAAAGTTTAAATGCATTTTTGAAAAGGAAAATACAAGAACACACAGATATAAGGGAAGGTAAGAAAAGAGTTAGAAAAAGGAAAATGTAAACAAGACAAGTCTGCCTTAAAATCTACACTACATTGTTGTGTATCTTATCATAGTTAATTGAGGATTCGAATACTAACGTTGTTTAGAAATGCATTATTAGAAGGAATAAGCTGCATGCTAAAAAGCTATAAGTTCTGTGCTGTAACCATAACACTATAATTGTATAATAGTTTTAAGGAGGAGACTAGGGATAATTCACAACAGTGTTTTTTAGGGAACTAGTTTGTTAAGATTTGTCCATACTGTATATAGTAACTTAAGGGGGCTACCATGCTTTCAACCTACACACAAAGAGAAAACACAACCAAAGATCAGAGGGAAACTAAAAGTAAACGTTAATTTCTCACTT
Organism: Protopterus annectens; assembly: GCF_019279795.1. Classification (NCBI taxonomy): domain Eukaryota; kingdom Metazoa; phylum Chordata; order Ceratodontiformes; family Protopteridae; genus Protopterus; species Protopterus annectens. Next base: position 526,129,103 of record NC_056743.1, read on the forward strand.
TATTCCCCCTTTTATTCCTGGTACAGTGGGTAGGCACAGGGTAAGGACGGGAATAGTTAGATGCTTTCCAAAAACACATCAACATCACATACAAAGACCATAAAACCAAACTAACATACAAGTCATGTAGAACAAACATACTTAACAAATAAATGTGGGAAATAGAGACGTGGAACGTTAAAGGACTCCAAAATAAAGAAAAAAGAAAACTATTTTTGCATCTTACCCTGAAAACCAAAGACAGTCTTATATTAATACAAGAAACACACTTAACTACATAACAATGGACAGAAATTGGGGAAAAAATAGATAAGGCAAATTATAGCAACAGGGGACAAAACAAACAGTGCTGGGGTTGCCATAATAATTAAAAATCAATTCCAAGATACTTGAGTAAGTGGACAAGGAGGGAAGATGGTGTTACGCAACATTTACCAACCCAGGATTACCAAAATCCATAATGGTGCTTATATGCACCCTGTAGCAACCAACATCACTTTTTTATATGTCACTTTACCCAATTCTAAACCACTACCTAATAACTGGGAGAGACTGGAACATATATCAAAACCCAAAAAAAGACAAATCTCACCCGATTAAAACACATAATAAACAAGCCACAATAGCTCTAAATGAACTTAAACAAGACTTTAAACTATATGACCCTTTTAAATATGGGAATAACAAGAATAAGTCTAGGAAATTCACATTCTACTCGCAGTGCCACAAAATGGAGTCAAGAATATACTTCTTTTCAATCTCAGACATACTCATTAACATGGATCCAACAACAGTTATACACACTAGATTTTTCTTGAATCATTCCAAAGTTACATTGCTTATTAACTGGGACAAAAAACTGTACTTGGCTAATAGAGGTCATAAGTGGTCATTGAAGTTTAACCTGCTCATCAAAACAGATATAATAAAAAAAAGTTGAAGAAATATTAAAGACAATCCTTGCAAATATCTCCAGATCCCAAGTCCCAATAGACATAGAATGGGCTGCAGCCAAATCACAGATCAGAGGAACATTCATCAAAAAAGCTCCATATTATAAAAAAAATACAACTAAAAGAGGAGTATATATTGAAAGGGAAAATAGAACAACTGGAAAGAGAACTACTAAATAACCGTAATAGCCAAACTGAAGTTGATATCCTAAAACTACAAAAAGACCTCTATATCCTAGAAACCAGAAATCTGTCATTTTTTGAGGTAAGAATGTTGGCTAATTATGCAGAGGAAGCCCAAATACCATCCAGAGCCTTGGCCAGAATCATCTCTCAACACAAAACCACCTCAAATATATCAGAAAAAAATTACAAAGAAAAAAACTACAAAAGAAATTAAGAAATTATCAAAGTATTCAAACAAATATACTCTCAAACCTATTGAGAACAAATATTACAAACCTCTAAGGAAGATGGAGAGTGTTTTCTTCAAAAACTAAAATTCCCTAAACTAGATTTAGATCAACAAAAAAAAAAAAAAAAAAATTAAAGGAACCTATTTCCATCAATGAGATAAGCACAACAATTAAACATTTAAAGTCACATAAGGCCACGGCCGGCCTTAGGCATAGACGAACTAGGCAACCGCCTAGGACGCCGTACAGGCCAGCCTAGTAAAGGGCGCAGTTTGCCTTCATTTATTTATTTATTTTAATTAATTTATTTGTTTTATTATGCAAATGCATAATAAGAAAAGTACATTAATTAAAATGAATAAATAAACCACAGAGCGCCGGAAACATAAGGCGAGCGGTGAGTGCCCTTCCACTTTTAAACCTGTAGTGTGGCCAATCAACAACTTCTTAAAAAAAAAAAAAAAAAAAAAAAGCTTCACTCCACCTTTCAGGAGAAATATATGCGCATCATACGCATGTACGTCAACACCACTGATGTAAACAAGTTCTGTGGTGGCGCGCGGAAATTAAACTAGCATTTCAAGATAGGGATTAATTCCATCTGTATGCATGTGGCCATTTCGTTTAAAAAGGAGGTAAGTAAGTGTATTTGTGTGTGTGTCTGTGTAGTTTAAACCAGGTTACTGTATGCAAGAGAAAGTATGTATGTATGTATGTGTATGGAATTTAAATTAGTCGTTCTGTTTGAATGAGAGAGAAAGTGCATGTGTTACTGTGTAAGAGAGTAGATGTGTGTAGGAATGGAATGTGTGTGTGTCTGTGTGTTGTATGAGAGAGTACGAGTGTGTGGAATTTAAACCAGTTTAGGTTTTGTGTGAAAGAGAATGTATATGTGTTGAACTTGTTTCGTGAGACAGTAGGTGTGTTTGTGTGTGTGTTTACTGCTATGTGACAAAAAGCAGCTGCATGTATGCAACATACCTCTCAACTGTCCAGATAAAATTTATAGTTCTGTAATTTGCCACTTAAGATAATTATAAATATATAATGTTTATAGTGTTTATATATATATGGCGCCATTTCGGCTAAGGCCGGCCCTGTTTGGAAGGCTTTTCATAGACATAGTTTGATGTTAGTTGAAGATTGCATTGCTTTATTTAGATTTGTGACACATTCCATTGTGAGCTGTAAATTGACTTTTGTTTGCATGATTTCTTCTCTTGTGTCTTCACGGTCTTCAGTCAGGGCTGCTGCAGCAGCCATTTTCTCGCATTTGTTTCAAGACTTCATGTTTGTATCTTGTTGGGTAGTTTTGTTTTGTAGTTTGTTTATTTCCAGTGGCAAACCATTATATTTCCCAGTCGGTATGCAATGTTTTGCTTAAGGTACTTTCATTCAGTCATTTCCTAATAACAGTCAATGGGACTAATTGTGTGACAAAGTTAGAAGACTTTATCATTGTAAAAAAGGAAGAGCTGCCCTGTACATTAATACTGAGAGGCTAAACAAAGCATGCACCATATAGATTTGTGTTCTTTGTGCAACCAAATGTTATGTTTTATGTTTCTTGGCAACAAAGAGCAGTGGTTGTTTTCACTGCATAAAAAACTAAGTGCACAGGTTTCATAAGAATATATACAAGTAAAGGAAGGGCACTATATTCCTCATGTTTCCAAACCTGGAGTTAATGTACAGTTCTGCAATAGCTTGATAGGATTGAACAGCTGTCTTTATAATATTTTTATAGTTATGATTTCAGCAAATTGTAGACCTAAATACTTTATAAAGTGATATTCACATAGCTGGACTTCATAATTTTAACTGTTGTTTAGCATATTTATGTATGGCTTAATCTTGTTGACATTAACCTATAAGTTATCCAGCACCAAACACTGAGGTACATCAGGCTCACTAGGCACACAAGGTATGCAGGATAGAGATTTCCGTAAGAACAAGATGCAGCCTGCTGTGTCGGGCCTCTTAACACCCCTGGACTGGTGTTATTTATATAACAACACACACCCTGTTGGGCATTATTGCTTGCATACAGAATCATCAGTAACCCTATGTAGAAGATTCTACAGGAATGCAAAGTGTACTAATTGGCTCTCTGAGAGTAGCTGATGCATGGAATAGACTAGCAAACTATATTAAAGCATGCACTAGTTTTGATATTTTTAAGAACAGCCTGGGCACTTATGGGAACAACTGTTTTGGTATATTGGGAGGCTAGAAGGGCATTATTGCCCATGTGTGAAATATTTGTATGTATGGGTTTCCTTCCATAATCCATTGCCATGTTGGCAGATTAAGTGATGACACTAAGTTTTCCTTAGGTTTGTGTGTGAATGTCAATACGTATGCATATGTACCATATGATGGGGGACTGACTTCAACAGTTGGATGACTTCTTGCCTTGTGTCATTGCTTACAAAGATGGCTTGCAGCCTCATGACCATGAGGAGAATGAAACTGGGTATACAAAATGGATGACGGGACCGTCATCATTGTTTTGCAGTTTAGTTTAATTTTTTAAGCACCATGGAAATTTGTTGGACTCTGTGTGCTGTAAACAGTGGTTGTGGTGTCTTTAGCTGGGAAATTTGTTGGGAATGTATGTGTGCTATAATGTGTGCTATAAACAGTGGTTGTGGTATCTTTATCTGGTTTTAAAAATGTGCTTCTAGCTTAAGATAGCAAGTGGCACCTGTTTGGCTGAGGTTTCCGGTGCTTGGCCTTAGCCTGCAAACAGAAACCTGATACCAAGTAACCATTTTCAGTGGGGGAGAAAGTTAAAACCTTGACTTAAGATCAGCAACCCAGATTCCAGCCCATCCGTCCTAGTGGTAGACCGGCAGTTTGGCCCATTGTACAGCTGACATCCGATGAATGCTTAGAAAAGTGGCATTACAAGCACGGTCTGTAGCAGAACATAATTGTGCACATATGGGCACACGTGTGTGTGTGTGTGTGTGTGTGTGTGTGTGTGTGTGTGTGTGTGTGTGTATGTGTAAGCATGCACACATATAGCATACAACATATATCACTGGATTAGTACTGTAGGGTTGTTAGCTACCATGCAAGAAAAATTAGGAAACATGAAGAAAATGTCCTTTTCTCTGCTGGATGGTAACCATAAATTTCAGCTCTCACTTCTCTTTGCCTGTGTTCTTAGCTGGCAGAAAGAAAGAAAAAAATGAAGAGGCCTTTGGGGATGGGTGGACTTGATCACTTATTTGGACAGAGAATGCTTTTGTAGGGGACCAGGCCCTTCCTGCACCCCCGACATTCCCTACTAATTATATGTACTAAGTCTGAGATAACACTACGTTGGAGACTATGTTGGAGATAAGGCAGTGTCCCCAAGTCCCACTGTACCATGATCTTAGTTTAATGCTGTTTGTTTTCCAGAGCTGATTTTGAACATTTCAAATAGTTGCTCTTATGGTTTTGACCATGTAAATTTCAAATAAATGCAATAGACTTAAGTATATTAAAGAAAGATATAAATAATAATAACTAAGTTGTAAAAAAAGTAATGGGGACGTGAACATTTACAGAAACAGAGAATGAATATTTAATAAGGGATATTAGAGTAGAGGTGATGGAAGATATTAAGTACGTGAATGTCAGTTTGTCACCTGGTATAGATGGCCTTGATTATGAATTTTATAAAGAAATGAGTAAATTTCAAAAATTTGTATCTGTAAGGGTTACAAATGAATGGCAAAAGTAAGGTTTGTGAGGGGGTGATAAATTTGATTCGTAAGGAAGGAAAAAAAGAATGTTTAAATAATTGGAGACCACATGGCTGGTTTTAGGCAACAGCTAACCCAGCAGTTGCTGGGCAACCCCTGATCCTACAGAGGACAACCAAAGCAACTTATCTTATTCTGATATTTTGTTACATGTCTGTGAAACCAATAAAAGCTAGTACAGAAATAGCACATTCACGATGATGCAGTTCCATACATACATTGTCATACCATTCCAGACACAGCTGAGACCCCAAACAATGTCTAAACAGCAAACTCTGTGCTGGGTGAATAGGACTGTAGAAAGCGGGAAAGAGTAAGCAGAGGAACATACAGAAGGACAATGAGAAGGAAAGAGTGATATGCAGTAGGGGAGGAGATGAATTTTCTTGTGGGACAGGTGCCCTTTTATAAGAAAAGCAGAGAGGGTAAGTAGCATGAGGGTGGTGTGGGTAGGAAAAAGGATATAGTGATGGCAGCAACAGCAGACAAACATGCAAAAGGGCAGCAGGCACTGAATTTATAGATAAAACATTAAAATGTAAAGTTGTTTGTCAATAGCAACCTCTTCATTAGTTACAGATTTCTTTAATGTAGAATTATTCAGATGGTTTTATTTCTGCAGAGATTGTGTGTATCAAGTGATATTGGTGGATTGTAATTACAGAAGTTTTGAGTGGCCTTTTATGGTTGAAATTTTCTGAAATGGGTAGTTAATTGGTTCATACGTTTTGTTTCATTGCTTAGTAAAATAATGTTTAAAACTACAAATTTAAAACCCATTCTAACAAGTGGTGCTGTATTATACAAGGAATAGAATTTAATACAGTCAGGAAGATGAATCAAAAAACAAATACGTGTATGCATGGCCCTAAAAAATGTGTGCAAGTAGTCTGTTATAAAAACAGATCAAAGGTAAACTTAATCCTCCACTAGCCAGATGCATTTTCTATGAATCTGGGTTTTCATGCTATTTTAATGAGTATGAGTTTGAAGGCAGGAGAAGTTTACAGCTCATGCTAAATTTGTATTCATTGCAAGACTGTATTGTCTGTTTAGCAAATGGATATCTGTGTTTGTGTAATTTTATTTCAGTATATCTGTAAATATTGTGTGTTATGCCGTGGTGGTACTGCGGTAGCATTGTTACCTCACAGCAAGAGGTTCTCCCGTTCGATTCTCGGCTTGGCTTGGGAGTGCCTTCTGTGTGGAGTCTGCATGTCTTCCCCACAGTTGGGTAGCGTAAATGGGCGTGCCATTGTTGAAGGTTGAGCGTCGAGCTGGCACCTCGGCATTTCGTAAAAATCTACTGCCAATCATTAGCGGACCGGAATTCCGCTGTGGCGACCCCTTACCTGGAAAAAGCCGAAAGACAAATATCTGCAAACATTGTGGAAGTAAATAAGAAAACAGTACGCACACTGATAGATTTGAACAGTGTGTATGGTAACTGGTGAGAAATAGCCAAGTAATGGAACACTGGAATGGCTGGGAAGGGGGCTACTGCTGGAGGGTAGAGGTTGCTGCAACAGGGGTTACTCGGGGGGCAATCTATTACCCTGCTAGGGCCCTATTTGACTATGATCCAGTTCTGGTATTTAAAGTAGGAAATAAGTACACAAAGGTAGTTGCAGTTTAACTACTTTACAAGGTATATTTTTCTTCTTATGCATTTAAATGATTTAAGGAAATTACTGGAGTGGCTTTCTTGGAGAGTGACCTACCTGTGGGTGTGGCTCAAATAGGGTTGTTTTGTGAGTATGTTGTGGGTAGGGCATAAGGGGGTGCCGAGCATTACTTCGCCTAGGGCGCCATTTCAGCTAAGGCCGGCCCTGCATAAGGCCCCAAGACCCAATGGATAATTAGTCAGAATTTTAAATAACTTTCACCCCTTTAATTGCTAAACTACTATACTATATGATGAACTATATAATAAATAACAACATAAAAGATATTCACTTCAATGCATCCAAAACTATTTTTATACTAAACGAACATGTAGACCCCAAAACCCCAGACAGTTATAGACCCATCTCCCTTTTAACTATAGATACAAAGATTCTGACCTCAATACTCTCAAATAGATTAAAAACCTGATAGAGAAAATCATTTCTCCAGAGCAATCTGGGTTCACACCACAAAGACAGACCAGTGACAACACTTTAGCATTGGATGCATTAATATCTTTTGCAAATCAGCGGAATATTGATATCTACGCAATGGTAGTAGATGCCCACAAGGCATTTGACATAGTCAACCTAGAATTTTTACTTCAGACATTACCTTATTTTGACATACCTATCAATTTTATTCGGATAATCCAAATTCTCTTTAGCAATCAATACACATCCCTATATATAAATAAAACATGGTAAAATAGAATTATGACAAAAAACAGAACAAGACAAGATGTCCATTATTGCCCATTCTATTCAACCTATACCTAGAACCCGTGTTTCTTTACATTAAACAACACACATACCATAATCCCCCAACACACAACTTCAAAGTATATCTCACCGCCTTCGCAGATGGTCTGAACATATACTTCACTACACCAAACTCAGACATAACCAAAATAATAACTGCAATCGAACAATTTTCAATCATGTCTAACTACAAATTAAACCTCAGTAAAACTAATATTTTCTCCTTAAGGCCACCCGAATGTATCTCATTAATACCACTAATAGATACAATAAAAATTAAAGAAGAAACTAAATATCTGGGAATTACTTTCTTCCAGACCAACAAGGAATTCTACCAGCATAACATAACTCTTAAATGGCAAAGTATAATGCAAGACTGTAAAAGATGGAATAACCTTAAGCTACCATTTCTGGCCAAAGTATAAATAATCAAAATGAACATTTTACCTAGACTAACATATATATTCATGACATCACAGATAAGTATACATAATAAATTTTTCAAACAAATTCATACCTTCCTAGCAAAATTCATATGGGAACCCAAAAAAAAAAAAAAAAAAATCTCATATCAGAAAATAACACTTCCCAAGAGCAAAGGGGGTCTGAACCTACCAGATTTTAAAACTTATTACTCTATTATCAACACTAACAGAATATTGAGAATAGCAGAACATAACCTGACAATGAAAACTTGGTCACCTCCTTGGGTGACAATATTCTATAGGTACATTAAAGCACTAGGCATCAATCCCAAAGTGCTTCCCTTTTTAACCAAAAAAGATTTACAAACCTATAACATTATAAATCCCTTAAAACATTCATTAAATATAACACAAAAACTATTTCATTCCTTAAACCCTGAGCAAGCTATGGTAACTCTACAACCCCTCCATAAAAATCCAAATCTAAAAGTAAATAAGATGCTAGACTGACTCTTTTCCTCGATTAAAGGACAAAATAATCCAAGATGTCTACCCATACCTTAACTGTACAATCCAAGAAATGAGAAGTAACCTAAATCTACCCAAATCGTATATAATAATTCAAAGACAACTCAACGACTTGTGTTCCAGCTACCTCCAAAACTTTACTATAGTTTATAGTGACATGAAAACCTAGTCTCTGCGTTGGAAGACTATTCTTACAACAAGGAAAACAATATCTAACTCATATAAAATGATAGGTGAAATTAAATTTCAGAAGGACCTACTTTTCTCTAACTATTGGAGAAAATTAAAACCATCCATAGATGACCAGCAAATAAGTCATGCAATCAAACACTGAAAAGTATACCCCTTAAAAACTGTCATACACACAGCTCATGATAAATAATAATGCATATTTCACACCCAAAATACACCACAAATTAAATGCATCCAAATCACCATAGTGACCACACTGCAAGGACCAGGTAGCAGACCTAATGCATATATTTTGGAGTTGCAAATGTGTGTACAAACTCTGGAATTCCCTCAAGATACAACTGCAAAAAATGGGATATCAAACATAAACATTAACACTAACATGGGAATTTACCCTTCTACATATTCGCCCATCTAACATATCAGGAAAACAAGCGAATTTACTTATTTATTTTATTTTACATTTGTTGACCGGGCTAGTCTAGCTGGTTATATGTCCATTTTCAGTAGAGGCCTGGGGAGAAAAGCTCCAATGGTTATAACAAGTTAAACAGAGATAGGAAATGCAATACTAAAATGTAAGACAGAGCTAGTTAATACACAATATAGTCAGACCAAAATCCACGAGTATAATAGACAATGTCTTAAATTTTTTTTTTTTTTTTACAATAGCCATACAGTATGTAAGAGATAACATATATAAATATAGTTGTTATATAAAGGTAGACTTATCAAGGGTATAGGGAGCAGAGATTGTAAGAATTATGGAAGAAGAAAAGATAGAGATGAAGCAAGCAGAGTTAATCAGGGTTGTTGCAGGAGCATAGCCAGTGTTTACTGAGATAAATTTTCAGTTGTCTTTTAAAGAGTGAGAGAGAGGACAAAGATAAGATATCAGAGGGCAGTTTATTCCACATTTTTCCAACAGAGTTGGAAAAGAGACAGTCACCTGCAGAGTTATTGTGTTTGGTTATATTAATCAGTAGTTTGTTGGAAGAGCGTAAATGTTTCAGGTTGTTGTATGGTGTGATAAGGTTAGAGAGTATAGGTATTTTAGTTGGTTGGTAGAAGATCTTGTGAACTATTAAGAACTGTTGAAGTATAAGTTGGTTTGGAAGTTCAAGCCAACCTAGTTGTCTTAGGTTCAGGCAGTGGTGAGTTCTAAGTAGGGATCCTGTAGCGAATTTAGCAATATTATAGTAAGATGTTGATAGTTTCTTGAGGTTGTTTTTGGAGAGATTTGTGTATATGGGGGAAGCATATAGAAGAGTAGAGATGAGGTGAGATCTGGCTAAGGTGGTCCGTGCTTCAGGTGTTAGGAAGGGTTTAATTCTATAAAGGGATCCGATTTTTTTATTTACTAATTTTATTGTGTTGTTGATGTGAGAGTCAAAGCTGAGATTATTGTCAATAGTTATTGCTAAAAGTTTAGTAGTTGAATCTGGAGAAATAAGAGTGCTATCAGCAGAAGTAAGAGTGAAGTTGAGAGGGGCAGATTTACGGGAAGGTGAGAACAGTAGCAATTTGGTTTTCTTAGGGTTAAGTAGTAGGCAATGGTCACTGAACCATTGTTCAACAGTGGTAAAAGCATTTTGTGTGAGTGACTGGAGCTCAGTTTGTGAATTAGCAGTGCAGATTATAGTGGAGTCATCTGCATATTGTATGCAGGTAGTGTTTGGGATAGCTGATTGGAGGTCATTAATAAAGATAGAAAATAGAAGGGGGCCTAGGATAGAGCCTTGAGGTACACCTAAAGAAATAGGAAGGAGATTAGATAGTGCATTTTTCCAGAGAACTGCTTGCTGACGGTTTTCTAGGTAAGATGTAAACCAAGTTAAGGAAGGAGGATCAAGTGAGAGAGATTTTAGTATGTGTAGAAGAAGTTTATGCTTAATCATATCGAAAGCTTTAGATAAGTCAATGAAGACTGAAGATGATAGGTTATTATTGTTGCGGTTATAGCTGATAAAGTTGGTAAAGGAGAGTAATGCTGTGGTAGTACTGTGGGAAGGTCTGAATCCATGCTGACAGTTAGCAAGTAGGTTGTTTTGCAGAAGGTGGTTAAGAAGTTGCTTATGGATACATTTTTCCATGATTTTAGCTATAGGGGATAGAAGTGCTATGGGACGAAAGTTAGAGAAATCATTAGACGTACCCCCTTTGTGTAGTGGAATGATGTGAGATATCTTCCAGATAGAGGGGAAAATTCCTTCATTTATGGATCTATTTATCAGAATAGAAATGGGATAGGCAATCGCTTATAACAATTTTTTTACTGATGAAGCTATACATACCTTTCAAATGGTTAGACCCTACAAATATATCTTGGGAGGGATTAAAAAAAAAAGCTATAAAATATCTTTTAGCCCATAAAATCGTAATGGATAAAAGAAACAAAAATATGAAAGCCCGAGAAATTTGGGAACAAACATTTAATATCATATTGGCATAAAACATCTTACATACTACATAGTAACAAGATACAAAGGAACCTAGAATTATACACATGATTACACAAACTATGGACTTGAAATCCTTATTGTATGTGCTGTTTTTATAACAACGAAATTGAATGAGAAAGCATCTTTGTATATAGTGTAAATAGATATGTTTTATGACCTACATATTACTATATTGACTACAATGTATAACACTCCCTAATGGTCATGCTGTAAGAATGGAAATTATTGTGTTTTATTTAAATGAAAAAATTAAAATAAAAATTATCGAAAAAAAATTGATTATGTCATTGAGAAATGAAATCCTGCTTCTATAATACAACACTTTAAGTATCTCTGGCAAGATCACATGTCTATTAGTTTTAGTATTCTTTTCACAGATAACACATACTTGTAGTGAGAAAAGACCAAACCGATTATCTGTATAGATTGCAGACTTTGCTAAATGTTACTGTTGCACTTGGATGCTTACAGGACAATTATTTCTACAAATTTAGGTGAAAGAAAAAAAAGCTATTATCCAATTGTTAGGAAATGAATCCAGGTGACCAATACCAAATAAACAGCTATGCAAAATAAAGTATCATACTGATTTTAACCCAAATCATCCCACCCACATTCTGCTGTGTCATGTTTTTCATACTACACAACTACGAGAAATATTATTTATGCTAGCTGTCTAGAAAGCAGCCTTTATGAACAAAATTAAGGCAGATGTTTTAAATGCAGCATTGGTAACTGTGAGAAAATTTAAATCACAGCTTTCAGTTAAGAGGAATTCATGTGCCCCACTGGGGACTATGCTAAACATATGTGCAATGGCCTTGCATGACTTTCAGCTTGAACATTTCCCAGAATGTGTCTCATCTATTATGATATGCCTACTGGGACATGTAGATATACAATATTTGTAAATAAAGACATATTTATTGTCGTTTTCTACTGGGAGAAAAAGGCAGATAAAAAAAGTTGTGGACATCTGGTGGAGTGAGCTGGAAAAGTATTTCATTAGAAAATGAATTCTGCCTGGTCAAGCAATGCACATCCTACTGCTAATAGTACATTAGCAAGCCTTAATAGGATACCAAAACCATTCTAGGGCAGATATCTCTTTTAAAAAGCAAACTATAATTAATTCCACACAGATTTCATTTTTGGTAATTCTGGGAATCAAGAAAAACCCAAAAGCACATGCCATGTTTAGGAGGGAAACAGTAACACTAAGTGATTGCTTGACTGATTTATGCTGGCAAAGTATACAGTTGGAGATGGAGAGATTCGAACTCCAAACTACTGTGGGAATCTTGATTTCTAACTTATTCTCTTCACCTTCTGTTTGTAGCTAACAAACACATGAGGCTGGGTGATTCAAATGTGAATTACTGGGATGTAGTAACCTCCCTAATAGCTCAAACAACACACAACAAATCAGGGCTTTCAGCACTTTGTGTATGTTTTAACACAAAAAGCAATTTTATTAGTCACAGCTATTATGTCTTGTGTGTCAGTTCTGCATACTGCTGATGGCATTCCATGCTATAAGGTAAGATTAGACCACATCAAGTGGAGAGATTTCATTATTTGAGGGCACACTTCCATCACTTTTCCAATGAAAAAATGATTACTGACTTTTTTCAACCAACTCTGCTATTAAGTTATTTTTTTCTCATCACGACAGACTGTATTCAACAAATAACTTGAATTGATCCTTTTTTGTTTTCTCTAGTAGACATTCCTGTTCAGTTTATTGGTGTGACAGTTGATTTTCTCTTTTGCTTTTTTTAATGGAGGAAGAAAACATAAAACCTGGAAGAGAAAATCACCATATGAAAAAAAAAAAAACTTCCATGTATGACTGCACATCCAAGTGAAAAAGTAACATTTTGTCTCCATGCTGTGCCCTTACATCACCACAGCAGTGTATATGAGTAGAAAGTTAGATTTCATTTTTGAATAAATGTATTTTTGCTTAACAGCTTTGGAAGACATAATGGATCTGATATCAAAAGACTTACTAAGTGACTCTGGTGTAAACTTGCTTTATAGGTAAGCCTTACACTAGGAGTACGTCATTTACAGGGAGTATTTTAGAATCTGGCCCTATAATATCCTACAAAGTGAGTCAGTATTTATTTACCTTAAAGTACTTGTCTTCGTGTTATAAAAAGTTTGTTTTTATTTTGCTGTTCGTAACTATGCACATGTACATAAAATGAGTTTTTTTATGACAAATACACCTGTCTCAAACAGAGCATGACAATGTACTAGACATATGATGGAAATAATTCTGTGCTCTGGGCACACACATGCTTGTGCACCTGCATACATGTAAGAAATATTTGTCTGTAAATTACATCTTTAAAAAGATGTCAAAGTGCACCTTTCACCCTGATTGGAGAATTAACACTCTCCAGCAGGGTGTTTGTTTATTTATTTAATGACATTTGTTGACCAGGAAAGTCCACTGGGTTTAAAAGCCCATTTTCAGTGGAGGCCCTGGGACAAAAGCTCCACGGTTAAAACAAGCAAGCAGATATAGCATACAAATGTAGCAAACAAAAATATGACACCAACAAAATTTTATGTAGTTAATATACAAGCCTTTGTTAATATACACGCAATGCTGTAATGAAGCTCAGACAGAAAGAGCCAAATGGCTTTGCTGTTAGTGTGTGTAAAATTTAAGAATATAAAGTAAATATGTTGTTCTTCTTTCGGCTTTTCCTGGTTAGGGGTCGCCACAGCGGAACTCCGGTCCGCTAATGATTGGCAGTTGATTTTTACGGTGCCGAGGTACCAGCCCGACGACCAACCTTCAACGAAGGCACACCCATTCACGCATGTCTTTCGAACGCCACTCGACCGCAGGGAGGGCATGCAGACTCCACACAGAAGGCGCTCCAGCCAAGAATTCAACTGGAGAACCTCTTGCTGTGAGGCGACAACATAAAGTAAATACAGAAATAGAAAAAGAAACGTGTTTGTGTGTGCGCGCGTGAGAGAGAGAGAGACAGGGAAAGCAGGCAAGATAGAGAGAGAATGTGCTGACTGCAACATGTACTTCATGAGCACAGATTTGTTAACAATAAGCAGCATGAAACTCTGAAGTCTGGCGTTACTGACTAACTTTAATCATCAGTGATTTTACTAGAAAATCAATAATTCTAAAAGGAAAGAGCAAATCAATGTGGCAAAATCAGGGACAATAAAGGAGAGAAGGGGTTTGCAATGACTTACCATCTATGATTTTTATTTTTCATTCATTTGCTCACAATGAGACATCTGGGTAAATTCAGTGAACTACTTGGTGTGTGTGTGTGTTTGACTGTAGATGCCAATACTTACATAATAAGAAGTTATGTACCTACCATAACGTTCCATGTTAGTTGTCTTCTCTCGCCTTCCTTCTTGCTTGATGGGTTCGGAGCCAATCCCTCGGCTCCGACTCGGCACTTGCTAAGCTCGAGAGTCACTTTTACCAGCTCGAGGCAGCCCCATATCCCATGAAGCAAGGCGGTAAGTACCCAGATCTCGTTTGATGACAAAGGGCAATAGCACCAAGCATAAAATACTTCCCAAAGGAAGAAAGAAAACTTACAGATGGAAGAAGGACCAGGTCTGAATGGTCTTGAGCATAACAGTTTCTTATAACAAGGTCTGTCCAGGCCAGGGGGAAGGAGGGAGGGTCGCAAGAAAGAAGGCGAGAGAAGACAACTAACATGGAACGTTATGGTAGGTACATAACTTCTTAATGTTAAGTTGTCAATCTCGCCTTCATTCTTGCTTGATGGGACCGCTTCCCTAGCACCTCTATCCTGGGTGGCTCAATGGAACAAACTCTTGAGGACTGTAGAGCCAAAACTGGCTCTGTCCCTGGAGGCCAAGTCCAATTTGTAATGGGAAACAAAAGTGTGAGGAGTGCCCAAGTGGCCGCTGCACAAATAGTGTCTAAAGGAAGTCTAGCTTGAAAAGCTGTAGAAGTAGCTAAGCTCCTAGTTGAATGTGCTTTAGGTTTTGAGCACAGCTGTTTTCCCCTGAGCAGATAAATTTCAGAGATGACCGAAGAAAGCCATCTAGACAAAGTCACTTTAGAAACAGGAAGGCCTTTTTATTATCCGCATAGGAAACAAAAGTTGATCAGATTTTCTAAATTTTTTGTTCTGTCCAAATAATATCTAAGTTGACGGTGGACATCAAGATAATGTAGCTTTTGTTCAGCTCTATCTGAATAGTTAGGGAAAAATACAGGGAGATCAATGGATTGATTCAAATTGTTTTTTGAAGCGACCTTAGGCAAAAAGGTTGGGTTAGTTCTCAAAGATACTCTGTCTTTGTGAAAAACCAAATAGGGGGGTCGAACCGAAAGAGCATGAAGTTCAGACACCCTCCTGGCCGATGTAATAGCCACTAGGAATAAGGTTTTCCAAGAAATATATTTCAGGGAACAAGAAGCAGCTGGCTCGAAGGGGGGAAGAATCAAAGATGTCAGCACTAAATTTAGATCCCACTGAGGAGGAGGATTCCTGATTGGAGGCTTTAGTAGGAAAATTCCTTTTAAGAAGGCCCTGCAGAGCCTATGGGACATAATATTATGATCTGCTATCCCGACATGAAAATTGGAAATAGCAGCCAATTGAACTCTGACTGTGGAAGAAGAGGAGCCTGCATGAAAAATCTCTGCTAAGAAGTCCAGGACTGCCTGAACAGGGGCAGTAAAAGGATCAATATTCTGGGCCTTAGCCCAATAAGAGAAACGCTTTCCATTTGCTTGTATAAATCCTCCTGGTAGAGGATTTTAGTGAAGCTACTATGATGTCTCTAACTGGGTTAGAGATCAAAGGAAGCCTGGCTAAGGAAGGAAGTGGAGCAACCATGCTGTGAGGTTGAGAGAAGGGATTGACCGGTGCAGCTGACCCGATTGGTGAATCAGAAGATCTGGCACTGGGTCCAGATGCCACGGCTGCACCAAAAGGTGATGATGGAGGAACGGGAACCAAACTTGTCGAGGCCAGTAAGGGCAATGAGAATCAATTTGGCTCTCAAACGGTAGCTTTCTGGATCACCTGAGGGATCAGAGGAAATGGAGGGAAGGCATAAAGAAGTCCCTGGGGCCAATCCTGGGTCAGAGCGTCTCTGGGGATGGCCTGATAGAGGGAAGAGGCTGAAGAAGTCTGGACATTTGCTGTTTTGGGGAGTAGAAAAAGATCGCAACATGGACGACCCCATTCCAGAAAAATCTCTTCCGCTATAGATTGCTTGAGAGACCACTCGTGAGGCATGAGAATAGCTCTGCTCAATCTGTCCGCTACAATGTTGGTTTTCCCAGGGATATGCATTGCTACCAGAAACCGATGAGAGGAGATCGCCCATTGCCATAGTCTGAGCTTCTCGACACAAGGGGTAGGACTTGGTTCCGCCCTGTTTGTTGATATACCAAACTGCAGACATGTTGTCTGTGTGGACTGCAATTGTCCCTACGGGAAGAAAGTCGCTGAGGGCTTGCAACGTTAAAAGCACTGCTCTCATCTCCAGGACATTTATGTGCAGATGGTACTCGAACGGCTGCCACGCCCCATGAACCATCCTGCCCTGATAATGACCCCCACCCGATCAGGGAGGCATCCGTGGTGACAGTGGCTATCGGGATGGGGGTACAAAGTACCTGCCTTGGTGAACCTGAGGAGATGTGATCCACCAAGCAAGATGCTCTTTGCATGTCTGTGTCACCAGAATCTGGTGATGCATTGGAAGTTGCTGGTATGACCATTGTGTGAACAGCATCCACTGAAGAAGGCATGTAGAAACGAGCCAGGGAAGAAGAGTAATGGCCGCAGCCATGAGACCTAATACCTTTAGAACCATTCTGGCCTGTACTTTCTTGTTGGCCAGAATGATCCTGACATGACTCTGAATGTCTGAAACTCTTTGATCTGTAAGGGTAGCTGACATCCAAACAGTGTTTAAGTTTGCGCCTATGAAGGTAATAGACTGGCAGGGCGATAAGGATGACTTTTCAAGTTGATTGAGATGCCCAAATGAGAACAAAGGTTTATTGTGTAATCCCTGGCTTGTATAAGCTGATGCCTGGTGGTGGCTGACAGGAGCCAGTCGTCGAGATACGGAAACACCTGGCATCCTTGACGCCTCAGGTGAGCCGTGACCACTGCCATGCATTTGGTGAACACTCTGGGGCTGTAGTGAGACCAAAGGGCAGGGCTCTGAACTGGAAATGACTGGACCCCAGCCGAAAGCGGAGAAATCTCCTGGAGCGCCTGTGAATTTTGATGTGATAGTACGCATCCTGAAGATCTATTGAGCACATCCAGTTGTTCTTCTGTAAGAAGGGCAGAATTGACTGAAGAGTGACCATTCGAATCTTGTCTTCCTGACAGACTTGTTGAGTCTGCTGAGATCCAATATTGGTCTCCAGTCTCCGTCTTTTGGGGACCAAAAGAACCTTGAGTAGATTCCGGCTCTGAATGGTCTATTGTAATTGGCTGAATGGCTCTTTTTGCAGTAGTTTTGAGATTTCTAACTCTGCAATTTCCCTTAGACCGGTGGTACATCTGGAAGGGAATTTGAGGGAAGGGACTTTCCTCGAAAGGAATTATGTAACCCTTGGATATGATCGACTGTACCCATCTGTCTTGAGTGAGGGAATGCCAGGCTTCTGGGTACAGTGATAATCTTCCCCGACTGCCTCCAAGGAGGGACAGCCGGGCAACATCTCAGGGATGCTGAAAGGGCTTGTCAGAGAGAGGCTCTCTGTTTCCCTGGTTTTGGACCCCTCTGCCTCTAGAGCGGCGTCTGTTGTTGTTACCCCTCTGCCTCTAGGGGTAAACTGACCACGTGAATCCGGGCGTGACTCCTTGGGATTTACGGAACCACATTTTCCCACCTTTCTGTCCTTTGGGATAAGGTCTAGAAGGGGTGGAAAACGGACTCCAACAGCAGAAAGAGTCTTGCCGTCCTGTTCGCACCTGGTCAAGGTTTCCTTCACCTGAGGGCCAAACAAAGCTGACCCATCAAAGGGAGAATTTGTGAGGGACGCCTTAAAGGGATCCAAAAATCACATAGCCGCATCCAGGCTTGGCGCCTAAGAGCCACATCTGTACCTGCGGCTCTACTCGCTCCATCCGCAGCATAAGATATTAGCCGCATGGAGGAGTTTGCAATGGAATTGAGGGTTCCTAGCTGCGAAGCAATTTTTCTTGAGCCCCTGCAGCTGTAGGATCCTGAACTACTTCACCCAGCTCCTTAAGGATATCCCTCTGGAGTCTGGTGAAGTGACATAGGTAATTCAGCTTAACGCATAGCAAAGGTCGCTGAGGAAAACATCCGCCACCGCACCTATCCATGGTCCTAGAGTCCTTATTAGGAAGATGGACGGGTACGGAAGGATCTGCAAGTTCCTTTTTGGTGGCCGCAGCCACCACCATGGCATCAGCGGGGACACCCTTAGTGAGGAATTGCTTGTCACACGGGGCAGTGATAAATTTTGAAGGCCTCCTAGGGACAGGCTCTACAGAGTCAGGAGCTGCCCACGCCTTTCGTGCAATAACCTGCATAAGGGGGTCGAAAGGTGGAGACACCCAGGAGGTGGAGGGCCGAGATCCAAACGCCTCTAGGTACACTGACTCATCCTCAGAGGGATTGTTGGTGGGCCAGTTTCCCCTCTGTTTAAGGAGTTCTAGGATGTCTGAGAAGGAGACATCCTCAGAGGGGGATCTAGGGGATCCCTCTGACTCATCAAAGTCAGTATCTGAAGTGACAGACTCGGGGGAGTCTACATGTTTCCTCTTACAAGTCCTCTTCCTAGGAGGATCTCCTGAAACATCAGGAGAATCCTCGGAAGAGGGGGAAATTCCCAATGGGGAAACCTGAGGCGGAGGATATCTGGGTCCTGTAGCAAGAGAAGTGGCAGAGATGTCAACAGGTACTATAGAGGGAGGAGCTACGGGAACAGACTGCTGACTGATACCAGTGGCCAGCACACTCTTCATCACCTCGAATGCTCCCTCCCAGGCAGGTCCGAGAGAACCCGTTCAAGAGCTAGGAACCCAGGGACCACCGAAGGGAAGTCTCCGAGGCAGATGTCGGAGCCGAGCTCACCAAGGCCGAGGCTCCAAGGGGAAGAGCGGTTCGGACAAGGGTCCGATGCCACTCACCCCTCGGAGGAGAACATGGAAGCCCGACCACCGAATCCCTCTAAGGAAGGTCTCAAGAGGAGATAAGAGTAGAGGCTGAAGGAACAGAAGGGGGTATCCGTCCTCCAGCCGTAGCAGTAACCATTCCCGAAGACTCCAACCCAAGCTCTGGGGCAGAGTTGAAGGAGGAACTGTAACGGGTGTGGACCAACAGTCGCCTGTTGAGACGGACTATGTAACATTTGGGCCAGTACCTGTGACTTAAGTAATCTACTGACCACTCTCTCTAGGTCATGATCTGACAGTCTGGATGACCTTGAAGATCGGCTCCGATGGCTCCATTCCGAAAGAAGAGGTGAAGCCGGAGCCGAAAGTATCGGCTCCAAGGAAGGAGACCTCGACCTCTTCCTGGAATGAGCCATCGGAACCGATACTATAGATCCTGTCGGAGCCGAAGACTTGTCGGAGCCGACAGGAAGCCTCGATGTATCGGCTCCAGCCGGAGCCGATACAGCCACCAAAGTAACGGTGTCGGAGCCGATCGGAGCCGACACCGATGCCTGTGCCACATGGTGGTCAGAACCGATCGGAGCCGACACCAAAGTGGTCGATGCAGATTCGGCACCGATAGCCATCGGTGCCGAAGGCTTTGTTAAGCCAGAATCGGCTCCAGCCGAGCGATCCCGACTCGGACGGAGCCGGAGCCGAGGCCGCAGGCTTAGACACAGAAGCCTGGGCCTTGGAAGATTTAGCTGATTTTGATGGAGCCGACTTAGCCGGAGAGCCCTCCGGCTTAAGAAGGCCCCTAAGTATCAGCTTGTTGCGTCTTTCCTGCAGGACTCTCTGGCTGAAGGAATGACAAATAGCACAGGAGTCCTGCAGGTGAAGAGGCCCCAGGCAATACAGGCAAGAAGTGTGACCGTCTGTCAGAGACATCTTCTGACAGCACGAGTCACACTTCTTAAAACCTGAGACCCTCTCCTTTGACATGGTGCTACAAAACACACACACACACCAGTCAAAAATTTAAATTAAAGAAAATACCAAAAAGGTATTCCTAAAAACAAACACACACACACCCTAACAGGGAGGGGATGGGATGGGTAAAGTTTGACTAAAAAAAATTAAAAGAGACAGGGATTTTCTGTCAGGAAATCTAACAAATTAACTTATAATTAACAATAAAAGTTTTTTTTAACAAAAGGGGCTTAAATATCAATGAAATGAATCACTTACCAGGAGCTGGTAAAAGGAGGACCTCATAAGCGAAGCGGCAAACGAGATCTGGGTACTTACCGCCTTGCAACATGGGATATGGGGCTGCCTCGAGCTGGTAAAAGTGACTCTCGAGCTTAGCAAGTGCCGAGTCGGAGCCGAGGGATCGGCTCCGAACCCATCAAGCAAGAATGAAGGCGAGATTGACAACTTAACATCTTATAATTTGAAAGCAAAATACTTCCTCCAACAACAATTATATATGCTACAGTATATGTAAATAATCTGAGCCCTTCTACCTCACATACATCTTCCTTACACTCCCAGTCTTCTTCCTTTCCCCCACATACCATCTTAACTGACCTTCATTTTCCACTTTTCTCTCTACAACCTACTCCCACTAGCCATATACATAAACTACTACTCAAATTAAAATGGTGTTCCCCTTCCGCTGACAACCTCCCCTCTAAATACCTGAAACTTGCTACAGATGCTATTGCATACCCAGCCAGCATTCTGTTCAACCAATCTATCACAGATTTGTACATCCCCTCACGTGGGAAAAAATCTGTCATAACCCCACAGCACAAAGGAGGGAAATATAAGGACCTAACTAATCAATGACCTATTGCTATTCTAGCTCTACTATCCAAATTGTTAGAAAAATGTATTCATAAACAACTACTTAACCATAGTCTTCAGAGCAAATTACTTGCACCCACCCAACATGGCTTCAGGCCATCACACAGTACAACTGCACTAATCTCCTTTACAGACACAGTTAACAAAGCAAGTGACTCAGGACTATTAACCTCAGTATTACTAATTGATTTTTCAAAGGCCTTTGATACTGTTTCACACCCAAAAGTATTACAAAAACTCTCATCTCTTGGACTTTCTCCATCCACTCTAAAATGGTTTATCAGCTATTTATTTGATAGACAACAATGTGTAAAATGGCAAGACTCTGCCTCCCCTTAATTTACAACACTGGAGTCCCTCAAGGGTCCATTCTCGGATCCATTCCTCTTCAATAGATTCATAAACAGCTTTCACATGGACTCCAATCAAAGCTCCTTAATCCAAAATGATTAAGATTCTACCATTATCTCCTCTTCCAATAATATAACATACCTTCAGCAAATAACCTGAACTGCCTTCTCTTCTATTGAAATTTGGGTAAACAGTGCACAGCTTCTGATAAACCCCAATAAACCAAACTCCTTCTATTTGCACCCTAGACTCTCATATCCAACTTTAAGAGATGCTCATTAAATAATACTGAAACTGAAGGGGTTTCGCACACTAAACTATTCGGAGTGGTCATAGACAATAAACTTACCTTTGATTTGCATATACAAAATGCAATCAAGAAAACACACTACAAACTAGGGATGCTGTATTGGCAAAAAAAAATTTGAATACAGGCATCAAAACAACTCTAGCCACTACCTCCCTGCTCCCCTCTCTATTATATGGGCCCCCCATTTTGACCAATAGGCAGATTACTCTAAAAAAATAAACTTGAATCATGCCATAATAAAATCGCTAAATCTGGTATTGGTGCATCCTACTACAAATACTATTCTTCTCCAATTCATGCTCTTAACTGGCTCAAATTCCCAAATTACCTAAACTATCATCAACTAAATACAGCCCACAAAATTTTATATCAACCTTAAAGCTGTCCAGCTTTAAACACAATTCTCCAAGCATATACACCCACAAGGGCTTTGCGTTCTGTAGATGAGCAATTATAACCCTGTACAGACCAAATAAAAAAGCTGGACACTGTTTATATTCCTACACTGTCACTAAACTCTGGAATACCTTACCTATGAATATCAGAGTTATATTTTACCTCAATATATTCAAACACACAAGTCATATGCTAGCCCTTGCTCCAAAACTAGGTAGGTGTCCTATACTTTTGCTTCACCTTCCCAATCCCTACCCTTCACTGAGAACTCCCCACTTTACCCTCCCACCTCTTTGCTAACATCTTTAGTCAATCTCCCTCTCCAATTAGTTTCTACTTTCACCTCTTCATCTTCAACATGCCTCCATTTTCATGTATGTATCCCCTTCTAGAGTCATTTTTCTACTCACTATTATCCTGGTAAACTGTCTCCGTATAAGAATATTTTACAAATGCTGCCTACAATGTTTACTCTACACCCCCCCCCTTTCATAAATATATCTATATACTCCCTTACTGCTCCTCTTCTTTCTTTTCTAACTGACTGGGAAATTGGTACAAATTTTAAAAGAGTAATAAGCATGTGAACTTCATCATGTATATGTACATACAAATGTTTACTTATTCCACATTTCTCTGCCTTTCCGGCATAGCAGCAATTTGTCCTGACCTTGTTTTTGGAAATTTCGTATACAAAACGCAAATATATATTACCTTTTTGCCTTGTTCATGTTTGGTTATCTTAAACTGCATGTAAATCCTGTGCTTTAGTGTATCCTATGATGTATTCTGTTGTGGAGCTTTTCTCCCCAGGCCTCCACTGAAAATGGATTTCTGACCCAATCGGACTTTCCCGGTTAGCCAGTGCTTACCAAATTAATAAATAAAATAGATAGAGGAACTGTTTTATATCAAAAATATATAGAAAAGTATATAGTTATCAAAAGACCTCCATGACATGTTCTGTTTGGGAAATATCCTTTGCAGGGGTTTAGAGGACCTCTTCCTTCAATGTTGGGCCTCATAGTACCTCTGGTTGGGCATTATTTTCCCAATATCAAACACCTTGTCAGACATTATTGCTTGTGTACTATCATCTTACAGAACATTCTTTGGTGAACTTCACTGCATTGACGTGGAATGCTAAAATATACTTTGAATAAAGAAGCCCTCAGAACATATATGAGCAATAAATGTTAACATAGGAAGCTGGAACAATAAAGTACTGATGTGGGTGCTTTGTTCTGTTTCCTGCATACCACCTCCTAAATATTTTTTCAATACATTTGTAGTAATGTTGACCAATTGAAATAATGACTGGTCAGTACACTGGTTTCAGTCTCCAGGGTCAAATAAATAAAACACCTGCAACTTCTCCATGACATAAATAAAGCTTCCCCTGATGACATTCTTTCCATGTCTGATGGTAACATTTGCTCACCCTCAAAGTCAACAGACAACTATCCAGTAATGAAAGATCCATTTTCTAGTACAGAAAAAACATGAATCTTACATTTATTTTATCCATAGCCTGACTTATCAAGTATGGACACTGCTTAATCATCATGCAGCTAAGCAGTTAGAGCTGTTCTTATCTGGATAACTTTCATCAGTACTTCATATAATTATGTCCTTGGGGCTGCTAAAGGCTGCTGCTGTATATAAAGATGCAGTACAGAGATAAATCTTTAGTTTTCAAAGGAGCAGCACTGGAGCACGGTTTCATTTCCTGACAATTGTGCTTAATAAGAAGTCAGTTTAGCTCCTGATACTTTGGTTGAAATGAAGCAGAAAGATGGTCATTACAAGCTACCTAGCAGAGACTGTGTATATTTTCTGATTTTTTTCTTACATCTGAACATTTTAGTGCCATATGGTTTTTGTTTGTTGGACAGTGAAACATTGTGACTTGTGGCTTTTCTGTATGGGCACTTTTCCAGCCTGCCATACTGTCAATGACTATGGGCTTCTTCACTAAATCCTTATGCTTTAAAAGTTAATCATTATGGTTGTATGATGCTGTTTGCTGCAGGCTGGCTGCCAGTGATACTGTAATGGGTTTTGAATGCTGAGAATTGATACTGCCACCATGAATAAGCACAATGTGTGATTCGGAGGAAGTACTAAAGAGCTTTGCAGCTGTTTGCATTTCATGACTTTTGGCTTTAGCATTATGGTTATACTGATTTCTTAATTGTGGCCTTATTTTAATTTGAATATTTATTTACCTGTCACTTTTAAATTTGCAAAAGCTAATTATATATATATATATATATATATATATATATATAATTTTTTTTTTTTTTTTTGAGGGAGGGGTCAGTGAAATTGCAATCAGTTACCAATACATTGGTTATGTTCTGTAGGCTCTCCACTTGCTTTGATGTGGCTTGACTAAGTACTTTATGCTACTTAAAACCTTTTCTTCTTGAAGGATTTGTGCACATAACATGTCTTTGTCTCATTGAATTGGAGTGCTTGTTAGAACAAATCAGTTGGTAACACTAAAAACTAATCTGAAGTCAACTCTCCCAATGCATCTCAATGTATCAAACAATATCACCTCTTGTTCCACAGATAATATACCTTCTGGCCAGGCACAAGCACTATGATTGCCATAAGGTCTGTCATCCATGGCACTTTAAAACAGAGACAAGAGCATGATCCGTGGTGCCTTTTTCACTGATCTCACGAAAGTCTTCAGCATTATAGCCACCACAGGCTTATAACAATTTACAAACAGAAGTTGTTAACAATGACACTTTACCTTAGTTCAAAAATTTTCTGGAAAAGCACATAGCAGTCAAAATAGATAATACATGGAAAAAATCCTCCAAACCAGTCAAAGGGGTCCAACAAGGCACCATTTCTCTCCTCTTATTTACATCTTCATCAGAACCTCTTGCTTTGAGGCAAAAATGGTTTTGAAGAAGTCTTTTTGATATAAGCTGACGAAAGCGCTTAATCTGTAAAATAAAGGATTATTCATCAGTTCCTGGCTTTTGGTGTCCTCCTGTTCAACTTTGGACCTCTGTTTGGCTTGGCGTTTGTGTTACTGGTTCCTGGTTATATTCAATTTACTCATAACAGTACCATTTTTTTTCTGAGCATTTCTCAGAAACATTATGTCGAGCTGCCTAAATTAGATTTTTCAACATATATCTGCAAAAACATGCTTAGCAACAGGAAAACACTAAATGTTTTAATTTTTTATTTATTTGTATCTGTTAACTAGACTAGACTTTTTTTTTAATTTCTCCAAGTCTTTTGGGTTTCTAATACCATGACAGGAATGGACCCCATTCCTAAGTCAAAGTATGATTCATTTTCATGACATTAGTATTCTTTCAGTCTTTGATGTTAGCCAAAAGTGCTCTTCGCAGCACCCGAAATGTGCCCACTAATGACTCCTCCTGCAATTCATATGGAGTTACATGCATTGGTAACATATCAAAGTACGACTGTAAATTATTTTTTTTTTATAAGACCCCATTATTTCTACTACTACTGGAACTGTCTGGGTATTCTCTTTCCGCATTACCCTCATTTCTGCCTGCAAATCCTGGTAATTTATGACTTTCTCTCTTTCTGTATGCATGACACTGTAGTCACTGGGTGTAGCAATTTCAATGATCAATGTCACTTTTGTCTTCTTTTTATGGACTACTATATCTGGTTTTCTCACATCTATTTTTTTTTTAACTGTTGGTAATGGGTGATACCATGTGATATAAGCTTCATCGTTTTCTATAATGCTTTCTGGTTCATGTTTACAGTGTTTTTCAGCTACTTCAGTATCATAATGTTTGCACAATCCCCAATGCAACAGTCTTGCCACATTATTATGGCTTTCGGTATACAGTCCTTCTGACATTAGTATAGCACAACCAACAACAAGTTGCAAGATTGTTACCAATTCTGTTTTACAAAACCTACATGTCTGTTTCTCCCACATGTTCAATGGACTTTATAAACCAACATGTATGTATTCCACTGTCTTGGTCCGTCAATATTAACCTTTCTTCTTTTAGTTGAAATTCACCTGTCATTAACCCTTCCTGATCAACATGAGGTTGTTCCAAGAGTTATTTATACTTGCAATTATATTAATGCATTTTCCACATTTCTTGCCTTCTCGTCTGATCCTTCAATTAATGTTCTTTGTTTTTTCTTTTGGCACATTCAGTTGATGCCCGATTTTGAGCTACTTCTGGTTTTATTTCTATTCCTGCTTGTCGTCAATATGCTTCAGCTAAACTAAGCTGGGAAGTTATCTTAGATTTATTCTCCTCATGTTACAAAACGTTCACTACATTTGGGTCTTGTGAGGTCAGCAGATATGTATGCAGTCCCATGATTGCAGATCTGAACAGGTTATCAATTTCAAGGAGGCCCATGCTTCCTTCAGAACAGGGAATATATAGCCTTGCTATGCACTGATTTTTGTAAATTATTTGATGAGCGTGAAGTATCCTTGGCTTCCTGTCCAGCCTGTCCATCATCTTTTGAGGCCAGTCAATCTCTGCAAAACTGTAAGTTAGGACAGGAAGAGCAAATTGGTTTATAGCTTGGACTTTGTTCCTAGATGTCAACACTGTTGTCAGTATTAATGTAGGTATTCTAAAATATTCCTTACTAAGTCTTATTCGCATTTGTTCATGTTTTATTGTTGATCCTTCATCAATTCCCAAATATTTATACACTCGATCTTACTCAAGTTCATTTATATCATATTCCTGTCCCAAAGTGATGTTTTCTTGGTGCTGCAGCTTTCCTGTTTTAAAGGTTTGTTTTGCACATTTATCAAGACCAAATAATTTCTTATATTATCTGAAAAAGGTTTTATCACTTGAAGTTGTGCTTTCAGTTTCTCATGTGATGAACATTACAAATTTAAATTGTCTACAAAAAGAAAATGAGAAGTCTTTACACTTTGTTATTTTCTGTGGGTCAATCTTTAGCCATGGCCTAATCTGTTAAGCAGCCAGCTTAATGGCTAAGGGCAAGACAAAAGAGCAGCTGTGACAGGGTCACCCTGGAATATCCCCCTTTGAAATTTTATCCCTAGAATAATAATTTGACCTTTATCATGGCTTAGCTGAAAAGTGGTTTGCTGTGAAATGTACATATCTGGATGCCTTTGCCTATATTTCTCTTAGAATAGTCCTTCTGAGATGATATTCCCATTTCAGCAAAGACTAGGGGAGAAAAGCTCCACGAACATTACAAGAATTTACACAAGGTGCACTGGTACATGAATAAAGAAGAAAATATATGGCATCATTCAGGGAGAAGGGATAAATGAAAATGTGTACTACTTCACTGTTTATTGGCACCATTTGGAAATGCTTGCATTTTCTAAACATTAGGTAAATGTTGTTCAGGAACAATATGATCTGGGAGGCAAAATATTTCCTGTGATTATTCTCCCTATATTTGCTTTCTTGGGAATACTTTTTTTCTGTTTGAATGACCCTTGCCAAGTCTGTTTATGGTAATCATCTTAAAAGCTTTTCCAGGTGTGTGTGAATTTTAAGCCTGAAACAGTTGCTAATTTGGCCATTCATGGTCATAGGAGGTAACTAGGCTAATGAACCAAGGGCATTTACAAGCCTAGCCAAATTTTTCCCTTATTTCCATAATCAGCACCTAACACCCCTGTCCAAGAGGGACATAGGTGGAAACCCTAGGGTGAATTATGGTTACCCATCCAATCAGCCAGCTTGCGTTTGAAGAGGGCTAATGAGGTGAGCTGCTTGACATGAAGCTGGAGTCTGTTCCAAAGTTGTTGTACCCTCTGGGAGACAAATCTGTCTCTCCAGCAGGTTCTATTAATGTCATGTATTAGGTTAAGGCCATGAAAGAGAGTAACCCATGTACAATTTGACTTACAGATATACAGCATTAAAGCAGAGTCAGATTGCCTTATATGCAAGTCACAGATAGTCTCCAAGTAGTCTGTATGAAACAGAATAACATTACAGTACTTTCAGATGATCCTCACAGGACAGATGTTAAAGACCCTGAATTTTCCTTGTGAGGAACCTTTGTGGTCTCTTCAATTGATGCAGGTGCTTGGAAAGGTACATACCAAAAGAAGCACTGTACTCAACTATCAGCCTGATGAAAGAAGAGTAAAGGGAGGTTATAACTTTTGTTTTTTGGAGGCAATGCCCTTTCTTATGAGATGAGCAATATAGAATGCCCTTCTTACCATTGTGGAGACATGATGATCAAAGGCAAGGTTGCTGTAAACCTGTGTGCTTTCTCACCACTGAGTGTATTCTTAGGGTGTTGTTATTGATGTGGTAGTTTCTACTGGGAGAAAAAGGCAGATAAAAAAAGTTGTGGACATCTGGTGGAGTGAGCTGAAAAAGGAAGATCACGCTTACTGAAAAGGATGATAATACATTTTTTTGCATTGAGTTTAAGGTCATGACTTTGGCACCAGTCATTTGTTTGTGTAAGACCCTTTTGTAGGATGTTGACATAGTTTGGAGATTCTATGACTGCTCCCAGTTTTGCAATCATCAGCAAACTTTGTCATAGGTTCATAGGTAGGTACTAGGCTATCTGCCCAAAGGCATTTATAAGCCTAGCTGGAATGTGTTGGCTTTCGCCGGCCCCCTTAGATTAGTTCCCTGTGTCTCTGTCCAGCAGAGCCATTGAAGTGATCCCTGGGGTAAACTTTCTGTTTTCCATCCACTCGTCAAAGTTTCTCTTGAAGAGGGTTAGCGAGGAGCTCTGCCTAATGTAGATTGGAATCTTGTTCCAGAGCATGGGAAGTCTCTGGGAAAGGAATCTATCCCTCCAGCACATCCTATTTATTGTTGTGGTGAGGTTTAGATCCCTGGAGCATGTGGCTCGAGGGGATATGGTTTTCTTTAGGTGGAGCATGTCCATCAATTCTGGGTTGGACATTGCCCTGTATGTCAGGCAGAGATCACCTCTGAGTAGGTGGTATGCAACCAAGTACAGCTGGAGTTTCTTCAGTCGAGCTGCATAGGGCATCTGCTTGAGGCCAGTGATCCTCTTGGTGAGGTAATTCTGTGGTCTTTCCAGTTGTTGCAGGAGTCTTGTAAGGTTCATCCCAAATGGGGCATTGTACTCTATGATGGGTCTGATGAGTGATACATACCTCTTTCGATCTGGATGCAAACCCTTTTGTGATTAGGTGAGCCACATAGAAGGATTTTTTAACCACTTTGGCAATGTGATTATGAAAGGAGAGGTTACTAGCTACTTGGGTCCCCAGATCCCTTATTACGGCTTCCATATTTAGGGGACTACCACCTATGTGGTAGTTTGTGGGTACTTTGTTTTTTCCAAAGGGGATGACTTTGCATTTTTGGGCATTTAGCTTGAGGCCATGGTTTTGACACCAGGCACCTGTCTCAGTGAGACCATTTTGGAGGATGTCTATCAGCCGGAGAGTCAATTATAGCCCCTAGTTTGCAGTCGTCTGTGAACTTGGTCAGCCATAGTCATCCTGTGCCTGCCTGTACCTCTGAGAAGTATATGCTGAACAGGAGGGGTCCTAGGACTGAGCCCTGGGGAACACCACTTGTAACCGGATTACAGTCAGACCTAGCTCCTGCAACTCTTACCATGTGGGTTCTGTCCATGAGCCAGTTGGCAACCCATCTTGTGATGTAGAGGTTTATGTTCAGGCTGGTGAGCTTGTCTATAATACCCGAGTGGGGAATGGTGTCGAAGGCCTTTGCAAGGTCTAGGTAAGCTGTGTGGACCACCTTTCCCTCATCTATAGCCTTGGTAACTTTCTCAAAGATGTCCACCAGGTTTAGGAGGCATGATCTGCCCTTAAAGCCAAATTGGGTAGGGTCCAGTGTTTGGAGGTTTCCAATGTCGCTGTTAATGAGATTCATGATGATGCGCTCTATAGCTTTGCAGACCAAGCTAGCCAGGCTTATAGGTCGATAGTTCCCGGGGTCCGTTGTGGATCCACCTTTGTGGAGTGGAATAAACGTTGCTGTGTGCCACTCTGTGGGCATGCAGCCTGTGGAGAGGCTGAATTTAAACAGTGTGCTTATGTGAGGGGTTAGTTCATCTTTGAGCTTGTGTAGGATACAGCCTGGGACACTGTCCAGTCCCATTGATGCTGTGTTTTTGGCTTTGGAGAGGGCTGTTTTAACCTGAGTGTCTGTGATTTCAGGGGCACTACATTCTTCTGGTATAGTTATGGGCCCTTTTGGGGGTGAAGTTTGCACTGAACCTGTCTGCCAGGATGTTGGCTATATCTGTTGGTTCAGTGTATTTTGTGCCATTCTGCATCAACTCCGAGCAGATCTGAGAAATGCTACTTAGATTCTTGACATAGCTAAAGAATGTCTTGTGGTTATCTTTGGAGTCCATGGCAATTTATCTTTTGAAGCTAGCCTTGGATGATTTTATGAGGGAATGTAGTTTCTTGCTGATACTCATCAGGGATGTCTTCCCTTCTTGGGAGTTTACTCTCTTCTGTACTAGTTTCCTCCTTCTATTGTATAGCTTGTTTATGGCAGGGGTCCACCAGACTGGTTTCCTTTTCTTGGAGTGAGTCTTGGTTTTGTTTGGGATAGCACGATCCATGCCACAGACCTTTAGCATGCACCGGTCTGTGTAAGAAGCAGGTTTCAGAGCAGACTACAGTTTCAATCAAAGGTGTAAAGGTAATCATTTGTGACTTCTAGGTTGCACATAGAAAGAGCACTGTTATTTGTACTTAGACTTTAGACTTTTTTCTGACAATATTACTAGATAACTAATCTTGAATCCATGACGTACCTGATTATCCCATTTTCCAAGATTATTTTTTTTTACATAGCTGCCTTGTCAGTATTCACCGTTTTGCTTCTGTAAAAAAATACCTACACAATAAAAAAACAGAATAATAGAAAAAAATATAATATCTCACAGGAATGCAACATTTTTGCAGAAATGGATACAGGCAGTACAGAAGGGAGAAATTACCTTTTAAGTAGCATTCCTATGGCTGTTATAAATGGAAAAAATGTAATGAGATATAAAAACTACATTTTGACTTAATCTTCCATAAGAATGAAGGATGCTTGGATAGGTCCAGAATGAAAGAATGACTACTATATGGGTAATGATCTTGGAAGAGCATCTTGTCAATGTGTGTGTGATGGGAGAATGAGTCTTGCAGGAACTTAGGGACGTCTGACTTTACTGATATTTCCTCTAACATGAAGTATAATAAATGTACGTGTTTTGTCCAACATTAGCTACAGTAGTGGATTTCAACCTTCTGTGTGGGCAGAGGGGCACTACATAATCCACTTGCTTCAAACATGTAATTTTATAAAAATGCAACTACAGTACCTCTGAATAATTTTTCAATTAAATTGTGACCTAGCTGTATTTTATGGTATCCTTGTTATTTATCGGAGTAGAGAAAACATATATTTTAAACTATTTAAAAACATATCTAATCCATTATTCTTATTATCTTATAGAAAAACGAATCATAGGCATTTCTAGCTCTTAACATTCCAGTGATTTTCTACAATTTCAAACAAATGTCCTTGCACACAGGATATTTGAGCAAAACAAATAGTAAAGAATAGTCCTTGACTTTTTATAAGTCTGAACATAATCACTCACTAGCTACAGTATAACATGATTTATGTAGCAAAAATAAATGTATCTTATTTTAAATCCTTTCCAGTCTCTTGTAAAACCTCAGAACTACCTATGGCTAATCTCACAGATAGCAGAACAATATCAAAATTATCAGGGTTTATGACTTATGTATTGGGTAGTTTAAGTAATGGTCTCAAAATTCAATTACAACCATCAAGATCCAATTTTTCTTTAAACCATCTTTCATAACCAGCTCAACCCCTATTTGGTATTTTACCAAACTATCACATCCATTACACATTGGTCTGTTCTTTTGCTGAACATTTTTTGTCCAGCCATTATTTTTTCAAGATACTGCGTGCTTCCCATCTCAACAGAGACCACATTAATTTATTTAACATTTGTTAACCGGGACACCCAACGAGAAACATGTACATTCACCTACCATTGGCAACATACGTTTGAGTCTATCCACTTAGTTTTGCAATATTTCTTTCTATCCATGCCAGTTAAGAATCTGCTACCCCACATTTTCATAAGCCCAGCTGTTAGGAACTGTCTTCCTGTATACCCATTCATATAGTTCTCTTAATTTGGTCCACATACTTCTGGTTGATTGACACTGTCAACATATATGGCACCTTGCGGTCTACATATCCAGCAGTTACTCCCTTTACACTCACATGGAGTTCTAATTTGGTGAGATACTGTTTATGTAAGAGCCTCACGTAAAGATCATGTACTGTTCCCAGAGTGTTAACAACATTAACAATGAACAGCGCCTGCCCACACACTAAGATCTCACCCTAACCCTTCAAGTACATATGCTTAATACAATGATCCTTGACTGCCTCAAACATTCTTTGGGTCTATGTTCCTCAGACTTCCTACATTATGTATTTTAATACATTTATTAGCCTTTCTACCTGTTTGTCGGACAGCACTAAGAACAGTAAAAGCTATGCTGGTGCAGCAAATGGTGTCTCACATCACCTCTATAATTCATTGTCAACTAAGCTAGAAACAGATTAAATTACAGCAAAAGAATTTTCATGTATATTCCCAAACTGTATGATGTCAATTCTTAGAGCTTTTTCCTAAAATGTTGTCATTGTTTTGACAGCTTTCTGTATTTGCCCATTACTACATTGTGGATAGGATAGTCTGGACTGAAAAAAATACATGTTCAAACTTCAAGCTATGTAGCAATCTCCTGAATTCATGACTTTCTGATATTATGGACCATTGTTACATATAAAAAAAAAAAAATCAGGCGCCTACTGTCTAGATAATACAGATCATAAAGCAATAATGAAACTTTCGCATGTGGAGTCTGTGAGTTTGATTATTTCAGGGTGCCTTAAATACTAATCTGAAAATGTAAGATACATGGTTGTCTTCATACTGAATATGGTATTATTTTTATCTTGAAATTATTATTACAAACTGAAGATGGTGCAAGTATGAGCTATTTGTTCTAATTTGACATTCTGGACCACTTTCATCAGCTTGCTTTTATTTGCACTTCGCTCTTCCTAGATGTAATTTGTGTATCCTCTCAAGCCATTTGTTTCATCAGCTGATGAAGAATTATGTTTCAGCTTTGAAAATTAAGCCTAGGAAATATTTTTTTCTGAAAAATTTTTACTCTGGTTTGTCTGCTTTCTTCAGACTCAGAAATTCTGTATTTCCATTCCATTGCATACCTTGTAAAAGCAAGCCCAAGAAAGTCACAATGTCATTACATATATACACACGTAAGTGATTTTATTAATTTTTGTTGATTCACTGCAATTTGATTCACAGTCACCTGATAATAATCTACTAGAACTCAACACAGCAAACCTTGAGAATGAGCTTTAGCACAGGATGTATAGGAGAGGCCGAGTCTGGCTTAAAATATGTGGGTACCAGCATTACATTTTGACAACTTAACTTGGTGACATTTTAGGTGATTATAAATCCAAGAGGCCCATGAAAAAAAAAGTGCATCTAAATATGTAATGTTAGTATAAGGTTTTGTGATTCATCCATTTCTGGATCCCTGATTGGTTGATTTACCTCGTTAACTACGACTACAGAAGCACAGCACATATGAACTAAATACAGTAAGTAGTTTGGCAACTGAAGTACTGGTGGGATCTTACAAGATGCGATAATCATATTCTATCTATGAGAAAATGCCAGAGCATATAGGAAGACTGCTCACACCTAGACTCAATATATGCAGAATATTTCTGAACATAATGCCGTTTACTTTGTTCCAGAGTAAACTTTTGTTCCAAAGTTGTTACAGTCAAGGTCTCTATGTTTCAAAATGTCTTGATCTAATCTGTATAACATAATAATAACAGGGAGCAACTGGGATTTCAGATGAAGGCCTGTAAGAACAACAACAATAATCATACAGACTATTATATTCATAAAGTAGTAGAAGATCTTTGAAGAACTAACCCAACATGGAATGGAGAAAGGAGATTCTACCATTAGGGGTGACTGCAATTAGAGATACAGACAATAGGCAAGAGGAGTCAGGAATGTATTGGAGAAAACTGGCAATGGAACCAAGGTGCTGGGAGCAAATAACTAGAGATGGAAAGGTAATAGAATGGGAAGATGCCAAGAACTTATTTGGACTGCAGGATAAAGATTGTCTTCCATATCAAGGATTGATATCAAAGTATAGTCAAAGAAAAAGAAATAAGAGGTCCAAAATAGAAGACCGGCACTGGTAGAGTTTTTAGTAGAATAAAGAATAGAAGTTGACATAATTAGTAGAGCATACAAAATATTGCATGATAACTATAAGAATCAATCTGAGGTGGTTAGGAAGGACTGGGAAGAGAGATTAGATAAGCAATTCACAAAGAAACAATGCAGGGATATACGTATGGGCTCCCAAATACGCAACAAAATCTAGAATATTTCAGATCTTCACCTGGAAGTGTTTACTTAGTTATTTTATACCCCAAGCAGACTTTAAAGAATTTTTCCTCCGCTAGACAACAAATGTTGGAGTTGAGGTGAGGCAAAAAGAGATAAATGGGAACATATCTTCTGGGAGAGCAATGAGTTGGTAGACTTTAAAGATTCCTTGGAGACTGCTCTGTCGGAGATGCTGGGTATGCAAGTTGGAGAGACTAGAGAAATGATCTTTTTGAGTTATGATACAAACTCGGAATTGCCTAGACATAGTAAGGCCTTGCTGAGTCCAATTATGATGGCTGCCAAAAAAGCAGTTACTAGAAAATGGAAATCGAAGTGTAAACCAACTTTACTAGAAGTACTGAAGAGAGTAAAAGAGATAAAATAACTGGAACTGGGATCTTTAGAAAATGGTAGGAGTAAATTACATAGGAAAAATGGGAACTGTGGGATCAATACATGCAGAGGAGGAATGAGGTTTAAAAGAAGGCAGGATATGAATGAGCTATGTAATGTCTGACTAACAGTGATCGGATATGTTAAAAGTGATGCATAATGTTTGCAGCTACAGTAGTGTTTCACGGTTTGGAATGTATAATGTTTGCGACTAATATTGTCTCTCTATGGTTTGTCATGTATATAAATGTAATTTGGCCTATGTCATACATAATTTAATAAAGATGTTTCTTGTTTAAAAAACATAATTCCTACAAAAAATGTTTTCAGAGTATTATCAATAAAGCAACAGACAGCTAAAATCATCTGTTTCTCTATAAGAAAGTAACTAGCTGTGGCATGGTGGGGACCCACAGAAGTCAGAGTGCTTAAAAATAGCTTCATTAGTATTAGCAGATGAAAGGATAAATGAAAAGTCATGGCTGCATCTGCTATACTTTTAGGAAGGTTTTTCACAGTTATACATAAAATATTACTAAGCTTACAAGGCACCATAGGTTTTTGAGATAGAGTGGAACTCAGTTTACAGTCAAAAGGTCGACGGTGACATATCCGACAGCCACCTCCTCGACCATGGTAGGAGTGACAGTTGAAATGTCAACGTTCATGTGTACGTCCATTTAGAAGGATGTACACAGGGCAGGGATTCACAGCATTGCTGTGAATGGGGGATTTAGAAACTATGGGCGACAGACTTTGTCGACTTTGTTGTGTTGACCATACAACCTACTTAATATGTATGAGTCGACTTTATTTGTAGCGGAAATCACCATTCATGTAAGCGATTTTCATGCTTTTGATAGTAAACTGTGGGACTCGCTAACGAAAACTGCTTGCTAGACAGTAGCTACGGCTTCAATGCAGAAGAAACCACTATATATAAGAGAAATGCCTTCACAGTATGTATAGGCCACAGGCATTCTTCTGCAAATACAATCACTAATGGAATACTGTACTGCTGGGGATATTAGAGACAAAGATAGATCTGCCCAGTTGTGGGTGATATTAATATTTGTTGTGGACTCGACATGTTGGTAGAATGGAGATGAGAATATTAAGAGGAGGAAAAAGAACCCCAAGAAATAATCACATTTAGCACAAAGAAAATGAGGACAGAGCATGGATTAGAGACTGTGTTATTACATGTAAGGAAGAATTCTGGGAATGATAATGGGATAAGGCACACAGCCAGCCAGCAGAATACTGAACTGTAGCAATGACAATAGCCCCAGAAGTGATGTCACTCTTTTAGAGGTTTTTAGTATTAGCTCACTTACTATGATTGTTATTATCTAACAGTGGAAGCCCTACCTGTCTAGGGACAGAAACAATGCGCTATGCAACACAGTAACAAGTAGAGTACATTGTTATTCAGTAGCACAGTGGTGGACAGTGGAAGAATATCAGTTGCATATACATATGAGAAGAGGATAATAGGCAATACATTGACAACTGTAAAATATTTCCCAGATATGGTGGCTCCAGATGTAGATTTTTTAAGAATAAAATTTCCAAGGTCTTATCCTTGGTAACCTCCTGTAACATAGTCAGCAACACTCTCTACATATCCACATAACAGACATCCCAAATACAGTACACAAATGATGCCACACTCATTTACATACTGTATCTGACAACATGGCACACTTCCAAAAAATTATTCGAGAAGCTTTAAGTGACTGAAACATGGCTTTGTAACTTATAACTCATGTTTAACCCTTAAAAAATAGTATGCCCCCAAAATCTCTTCCCT
Organism: Protopterus annectens; assembly: GCF_019279795.1. NCBI lineage: Eukaryota > Metazoa > Chordata > Ceratodontiformes > Protopteridae > Protopterus > Protopterus annectens. Next base: position 526,166,058 of record NC_056743.1, read on the forward strand.
ATGAAGAAACAAACGTTTAAGTCCTCTCAACTGATAATTCAACCAAAGTCGTCACTTCTCATAACAAATTATTAGGGCTGATAGTGAATGATGATCTTAAATTCAACCCACATATACAAAATTGCATCAAAAACATGCATGCTTTAGAGTCAAAAACTATCTCATTGACAACTAAACTTCACTTGCCACTACTTATCTCCTCCCCACAATCCTTTCCCAGAGGTCCTATCCTTAGTAACCTTCAGGCATCACAAAAATCACAACCTGAACAATGCTGTAACAAAGTTCCTAAGTTTGTAGCACATAACCTTTCATAACCTAATTGGTTAGAATGACCACATTTATTTATTTATTTATTTATTGACATTTGTTAACTGGGTTTGTCCAACAGGGCTTGTGGCCCATTTTCAGTGGAGACCCGAGGAGAAAAGCTCCAGTAATACATTCTAAAACAAGTACAATTTTAAACGATATCGATATAATAGCAGTTATAGCAAAACGATTCACATATGTTGGGATACATGCATAAATTTAAAGTTGCATTAAAAAGAAGCTAAGTAACAATTTTACATTGATATAGTTCAATTGGTCAACAATGAACCTTTTTTGTTTGTATAAAATTGTGCAAATGCATAGTAGACACATTAGAGAGAGAGGTGTAATGAGGTACTAAGTATGGTCTTTTTGACTAACATAGGCACAGCTTCCTACCACCAGTAAAATTATCCAGACTCTATCTGCTTGTCCAGTACTAAGCGCTATTATATACAACTATGACCTCAGCCATTCATTATTACCCAATTGCCAAAAACTCCTGTCTGCAAACCTATCAAATCTGCTGAGCATTGTCTATAATTGTACAATGTTGCCAAGGCCTGGAATTCCTTATCAATAACCATCAGGTCAATACCCTCCCTTCCATCCTTCAACACCATTTTGAAAAACCTACTAGCCAAAAAGAACAACTGTATTCTTGTTCAGCGCAACAATAACCCATATCCCTAAATGTGAACTAATACCTCTTCATACCTTTTATGTTTTTACTCCCCCTTTCTTTACCCGCTTCCTTCCTTCTATGAATTTCTTACCCCTGGCTTTCTCTCTAAATATACCATAAGCCTGCTTTTCTTTCACTTTGTGTTGCAATTCTTGTTTGCATTTTGCTAACTTACCTTTAATTTCTCTATAAACTAACATTTCTCTATGTCATTGTCATATAACTTGTATCTACTCTTAACCAGTGTTTTCATGTTATGTCTTATGTGGTATGATTATTTAAACTGTAGTTATTTGTATTCTTAAAATGTTTTGTAATACTTTGGGACTTTTCTCACAGGACTCCACAGAAAATGGGCTCCTAATCAGTCGGACTTTCCCAGTAATCAAACATTAATAAATAAATTATAAAACCTACTTTTCTTTAGGACAAGTTTTCATTCTTTGAGAATTAATACAACAAGAGTCAGAGAAAATTTGTATTTATTCAGTGGAAGGGTAGAGAATGTCTCAAGAGCATCTCAATAGTGGGTGCATAAAAAGGCTTTGAAGAATTGTGAGCCTTCATTAAAAAAAAAAAAAAAAAATGAAATTAAGCTAAACGTTAAAGCAGATATGCACAATGGGTTTAACACTGCTATATAGATGATCAGCCAGATAGTATGAATGGTATGAACGTTCTCATTTGTAAATGTTTTGCTGGCCTGAAACATTGATGCATGTATAAAACAGCGAAATTCAGTACATTGCATGTCTGTTCTGTAAAATAAATACAAATGGTTACAAGTAACTCTAAAGTTGTGTTGACAACACAGTACTTTATATGTACCTAGTCAAATTATTAGCATATGCTGCTGTTGCTGAAAGGTTAAGTACAGAAGAATGGTGTTCACGAATATCAAATAAAACAGTTTATTACAACTATGTATCCCATCAAGCTATTGATTTCATGAAGTAAAATATAGGAAACCAGGAAATGTAAAATACATGCAAGGGCACTGGGTGACTGATGTGCTGTTGTACTCAGCAGCCGAATGTAGTGCTCCTGCTGTGACAGAATGAAAATGTCAGTTCAAATCACGTGTAAATAATGGTGCAAATAACAGGTGTAGATCTGATTACAGATGCAGTCTCACTTTTCAAAGCAAAGACATTAGTATGGGGTCAGAAGTATAAATGGAGCCACCTTAGCCTTAGTCCAAAGACTGCAGCTAATAGCAAGGTCACAAGTTCAGAGACCGCCCAGCATAAGTCTGACAGATTAAGGAAACATTGCTCAAAGTCGGCTATTAAAAATGATATAGTACAGTATTTTACTTGGTTATTTTAATTAGGCTTCAAAATATAGTGAAAGCAATTACTATTAAACAGTGAGGAAAATTCTGTAATCACAAACTTCCTTCCTTTTGGATTAATACCATGAAACAACCTACATATTCTATTGCATGTACTCTCCATTATAAATGGTGACTTATTTTTTCTGTTTGGATTTTTATTTGAGGACTTGCAGTTATATTTAAACAAGGAGCATCACAATTCTGTCATTAGTAAAGTCAGTGTAACATGAACATTTGTAAAAATGCATATTTGATTCCTTTTATACTTCTTGAAAAGAACCATTGTTAACTCTTAAATTTATTTTTCTCTGAAATATTTGCTGAAGATGTAGGAGGAATGAAGTTTTTAAATACACATCAAGAAACTTCTGTTTAAGTGGTTAACTGATCCTGGTAAAGTTAGAAACTTTTTGTTGTCTTTCAGCTTTTCCCGGTCCCCTAATGATTGGCAGTAGATTTTCACGAACGCCGAGGTGCCAGCTCGACGTTCAACTTTCAATGAAGGCACGCCCATTTACGCATGTCTTTCGAATGCTCACCCAACCGTGAAGTTAGAGACTCTTTTTCTTCTTTCAGCTTTTCCCGGTTAGGGGTCGCCACAGCAGATCATCTGTCCACTCATGATTAGCAGTGGAGCTTTACAGTGTTGAGTTGCTAGCCCAGTGCCCAACCTTCCACAGAAGGCATACACATGCACACACTCACACCTAGGGCCAATTTAGAGTGTCCAATCCATCTACTACATGTCTTTGGGATGTGGGAGGAAAACGGAGGAAACCCATGTGACCACAGGGAGGACATGCAGACTCCACACAGAAGGCACCCCAGCCGAGAATCGAACAGGAAAACCTCTTGCTAACCGCTGCACCACCATGGCCACCTCGTGAAGTTAGAGACTGATAAAGGTAAATCAAAAAGTACAAAAATCTTGTTCGCAACTAAAGCATATGAAACACGCACGCACACACAATAAAAGTACCTAATATCTTTGATTTGTAAATGTCACACAAGCAGAGAGACGAAAAAAAAAGTAAAAAAAAAATGTCCAAGTTGCAAGGTCTCAGAGAACACCAAGGCATCTGTAACAAAACAGGCTTTATTTTACTGTGATATTAATATCATAAAAAAAGATCTGATAGTTACAATCATATGTGTCTACAATAGCACTGTAAAGAAACTTTATTGAAAGCAGTGTATCATCTGGTCTAGTTTCCAGCTTTGCAAACAAATGCATTTATCAGTGCATCGCACTGCATTCAAATGTAAATTAAAAGAGCTGTGGGTTTATGGATACAAACCTCTGAGTGTTTCAGTGTGCTCTGTATTTTGATCAGTGTGCCATACCACCTGCATATTTATTTATTTATATACATATTTAGCCTTTGTTTATCAAGAGAGCCCGACTGGGTTTAGTTAGCCCCTTTTCAGCAGAGGCCCAGGGAGAAAAGCTCCTTAGATTTTTTTTTTTTTTTTACAGAAATTATCAAAATTATGCATATAATGACAGTGTACAAGCAGCATATAGGTATTTACAGAATAGTCAATATTTTAAAAAGTATGTATAAGCTTGCATAATGCACAAATATTTGCAAAGCACATATATATATATATATATATATATATATATATATATACACACATATCGATCATACTTTTCAACCTCTTAGTACTAGAAATCTGGACACAGCTAAAACTAATTGCATGACAAAGCCCCAAATATAGGAACAGATTTTAAATATTGCTCTTACAGACTTATAAAACTGCTAGAATAACAGGTTTTGTGTTCGCTTATATTTTTCTGAAGGATATGAAGTCTGAAGCTCAAATTTCTGTCATTATTTAGTTATTTAGTGACTTCAATGCGCATTTGGTTTACCAGAAAATCACACATTTTATGAGGAAAAAAAATATGGGGTGAAAAATCTACACAGTTAAGTGGTATGAGCTTCATGTATCTTAGTATATAACTTAATTGTCCTAAGTAATTTGTAGTGCAGATTATTTTCCACTTGGTGGTATAGTATGGAAAAAATAACACACAGAGGTAAACCCTGAATTTCAGATAAAAAAGTGAGGATGACCCACTTAGTGCTACATCAAGGTAGCCTCAGCAGCCCATATCTTTTACATTTACCATCTAGGTAACACACAAATGTTATAAGTGATGAGGAAATGGGCTGTTGAAGGCCCTTCTCATAGTACCTCTTCACACTTCTTTGATTTTAACCATTCAATTAACATTTTGAGGCCCACAACGGCTTCAGAAACTCTAAGCCAGAAGGATTTGAGAAGTCAGTTCTCTCCAAGTATGTTGAAATTAGTGGATATCCAGAAAGTGAAATCACATTACTTCATTTCTCAGTTGACGACTCCCGCAAATGATCAAGTTTGAAAGATGTTCACATAGTTTAAATGTAGAAGTACAAAACATCATTTAAATTCAGACAGGCAGAAATAGCTGCTGTGCCAAGGAACCTTTCATTTTTATACAGTTATTACTGTTACACTGTTTCTTATCTGGTGAAGCATTGTACACGTGTGTATTGCTACTTAAAAAGACCACAAAAAATAAATAAATAAAAGATAGGATGATGCAGTTAACCTTTGAGGACAGACTTTATCTTAACTGTTTGTTTGCTATACAGACTTATCTACCCTTCCAGTCCACAGGGCATCACTCAGATAAGGTTGGATGTCATGTCCTCTCATCTTTTAACTCAGCTGCTGATGACTTCTTTTCTGCCTTTGCAACAAAAAACTCTAGCACCATTTTGTCATATTTCTCTATTATGTGGTCAATGTACCCATTCAAGAACAAAAAATAGTGTTAAAATCAATTCAAAACCTGAGTGGCATAATGCAGTCACACCCTATCTCTTGGATTTCCATCTTAGAACATCTGAACCCAGAACTGCTGCATGGCTAAACTACTAGCCAATGAGTACTCACAAGACATAGTTTCAGCTTGTCAGTTTTAACTCACACTGATTTGAACTGGCAAATGAAACTTACTGTAGAAAAAAAATCACTGCTGGTATGATTTTTATGCGTGTGTCAGCAGTCATTTACTGTTTGTGGTATTTTATAAATACACTTCCACAGAATTAGAATATTTAAGAAAAATTACAAGAGGGCTTCCTCCTGCAAAAAATTATTCTGTGCTTAACTTTGTTTTTTTTTCTTTTCCTTCCAAAAAAATGAAACTTTGATTATATATATTTTTTTGGCCATTCAAGGCTTCATCTTTTAGTAACTCAGGCAGTCTGCACCAATAGTGAATGACTGCCATGTATTACAGTATGCCTATCAGTTTTTTTTTTAATTTATGCAATTGTGAATGTAACAAAACTAATTCCATCTGTTTGTATTGTTAAATCACCTTTAGAAGAATTCTCAGTAAGCCCATTACCGGTTATCAAAAACTAAGGATACCATTCATAAGTAAATAACCCAAGTGTAACACACACTGTTAGGTCTCATTTCTGGAAAAAAGAGGGATGCTGTGCAAGTAAAGAGAGCGTTTCACTAATGTGTATAACTGTCTAACCCTAGAGTTACAGGCACTAGTGAAAATGGAATTTGTCGATTCCTGTTTGACTTTGCTCTTCCCAACACATACAGTAAGATGGCACCTTCACATTGGTACTGCAGTTAAAAATGCTCCTTCCAAAGTTAAACAGATCAGTCCTTGTTGCACTTATTTTGCACTGCTATGAATGACTTTGTAAAATGTTCTCTAACTACCTGGTCTACTGCTTGAGGGAAAAATAAAACATGTCTGCAGTACCAGTGATATGAGATATGAATGCAAGGCCATCAACTAAAATGTGAATCATTTCATTTGAACAAACCCAGTTATTGCGTTAGTTATTGTGATCTGCATCCAAAAGCTTTTTTATTCTATATTTTGTTTTATTAAGATCTTCATAATGTCTTATAAAGATAATACATTAATTTCTCAATATATTTCAATTTTTATGAAACAATGAATTTTGAAAACTGTTTACATTATATACATAGTTGCCTAATTTAATACAAATTTTAATAAGAGACTTAATATTCAATCTGTTCTATTGAAAAAAGAAAGTATGTAGAATTATATAGAATTAAATGTATAATTATCAGTTTGTGGAGGTATGAATGTGCTGATATAAAATCAATATGTGACACAACTTTAGTCGAAGGATTCTTTTGAATGATCCTAGGATATATTCTGCTTTGTTTTATTCTGGTCCCTTTTCGGCAACCTCTTTTAGTGATGACAAAAATTCTTTAAACTGAGGTGGTGATGACTTTTTCCATTTTCTTGTCAAGTTTTTTCTTGCCTCAGCCAAAATTGTCCAAAGTAGATAGTGAGTTTCTTTGTACATTTTAGTGGTTCTTGTTATATTGAACATTAGCATCTTTGACAAGCAAAATGTATTAAACTATAATGCCTTTAAGAAATCTTCTACCTTATTCCAAAGGGGTTTTATATATGGACATACAAAAATATATCTACCCTGTCTGCATAACAAGTTTTCAAACATCTTCAACAGTATTAAAGTTGACTATTCTATCACGGGTTAGAAAAGCCCCATTTAGGAACTTCCAAGTGAACATTTTCCAATATTGTGGCTATGAGGAATATTATACAAGGTTCAATAACTTTTAGTTATGTACTTACCATAACTTTAGATGTTTGGGATCCATCTCGCCTACATTCAATACTGATGGGCTCGGAACCGATCCCTCGGCTCCGACTCGGCACGCTATGCTATAGAGCGAGGCCTCTTATTGGCCGAGCTATTTCTTATCCCAGGATGCACCACCACTAATCCCCCAGATCTTGTCTGTCCGCATTCATGCACACATGCACAACTTATTTATATAACATTGTTAGATGTTTCAAGATGAAACAACAGGATTCTGACCTTCTGATATCCTCTGATCTCCAAGGAAGGGGGAAGGAGGGTGGGTTATTGGGAATGTAGGCGAGATGGATCCCAAACATCTAAAGTTATGGTAAGTACATAACTAAAAGATGTTATGTGAACCTATCTCGCCTACATTCAATACTGATGGGACAGCTTCCCTAGCATCTAAATCCTGGGTGGCTCATTGGAAAACACTCCTGAGCACTGTGGAACCAAATGAAGCTCGTCCTCTAGATGCCACATCCAATTTGTAGTGGGAAATGAAAGTGTGCGGGGAAGACCATGTAGCCGCAGCACAAATGTCACTAATGGCAAGCTTAGAATGAAATGCTATCGAAGTAGCCATAGCCCTTGTAGAATGAGCTTTGACAGAGGTGGTAAGCTCTTTGTTAGAATAAGAATAAGCTTGAGTAATACAGTCCCTGATCCATTTGGCAATAGTGACCTTTGTGATAGCTTTGCCCAATTTATTGTCTGCAAAGGATACAAACAACTGATCTGTTTTCCTTGTTTGTTTGGTCCTATCTAAATAAAACGCAACTGCCTGTGGACATCTAATGTGTGGAATATGAATTCGCTTTGTTAGAATACTCGGAAAGAAGACTGGAAGTTCTAATGATTGTTGTAGGCAGAAACTGGAACAAACTTTAGGGACAAAGGAAGGATTTGGCCTGAGAGATACTCTGTCTTTGTGAAAACCAAGCACGGAGGTTTTACAGACAAAGCTTGAAGCTCTGAAACCCTTCTGGCAGAAGTAATCGCCACCAGAAAGGCAGTCTTCCACGATAGAAATTTTAAATCACATGTCGCTGCCGGTTCAAAGGGGAAGGAAGTTAAGGCACGTAACACCACATCGAGATCCCATGGAGGAGCAGGATGAGAAATCGGAGGTCTTAAAAGTGCAGCACCTTTCAAGAAGGTCTTACACAATCTGTTGCTCATTAAAGGTGGGTTTATAGATTCATGAAAATTGGAAATAGCTGCCAATTGAACCTTGATGGTAGAGACTGAAGAGCCTTGATTGAAAAGAGAAGTTAAAAATTTTAGTACTTCTGATACGGGAATAGTGATGGGATCCAGGCCCCGGAGTTGAGCCCAAATAGCAAATCTTTTCCATTTGCTAGAATACAATTTCTTTGTAGCAGACTTGTGGGCCAAAGATAAGATGTGTACAACTTCTGGATCCAATGTATGACTCCTGACCAGGGCTGGTATGAACAAAAAATCAAAGGACAGGAGACAAAGCACATCATGGTAAAAGGGGGGGGGGTGCACAAAACCTATGGTCACTCAAAATACAAAAGCACAAAAACAAAAAAAAAATAAATATGAAATACTAAAACTAAAAACTCATAAAAAAGAAAGCCAAAAACAACAAAAATGAAAAAATACAAAAAAAATATCAATAGAAAAATGCATTGGCTGCATGACATTTTACTAGATAATAAATGAAACAAACATTACTGGAAGGCAAAACTATAATTATTTAAAGCCAATCAAGAAATGTTCAAATAAAAACAAAATAAAGGAAGACCATGTCAACTCAACTATGCAAAAAGCTTATATAAAATTACTCAAAAGTATGTACAATTTATTATCCCAGTAAAAAAATACAAAACAAAAAATCAGTCAAAATCAAGTGACAGAAAATTCAGACTTGTTTCGTAGTGGGATGATGTGTTGTTTCATGGGGAAAACAACATAATAATAAAAATGAACTTAAAAAACAAACAAAATCTCCAACAAGCATCTAAAGGATTGATAATTCTGTTGTTTAGTATTCACTGAAAGGCCCACACTTTTAAGGCTTTCAATTTTGGCAGTAATGACACAATAGTCTCCAACAAAGCAGTGTTTTTACAAGTTCCAAATAATAGAATCCTTTGTAGTATTTACAGCAACCCAACACATAAACAGTGCAGCAACAGGGCAATATGGGTAAAGGCAAGGCTAAAAAATTTTACTCAACAACACAGAAGCTTGAACCTAACACCTTAAATCAAGATTGACAACAAAACTTTATACCAGTCCTAGAACAATATCATTTTAATAAGCATAGAGCAACAGGAAAAGCCTTGCAACTTAACATGCATCTGCTAAACAAAACCAGAGGAAAGATGCATCTCAGGAGTCACACCTTAAAGTCCTCACCATGAAGGGTAGTACATCTGCAGTCATGCTTGCTGTCCTTTCCCTACACTTTGAACAACTTGTGGTCAACAAAACACACAGAACATAGAAAAGGCTCTGCAACACAAGAACAAGCATAAAAGTATTGTAATATTTATGAAAAGAAAGAACAAGAAATAGTATTTGCTGGACACAACCTTTTTAAACCAAGACCCAAGACAACAACATACACAGAAACAAAACAAAGGCCCAACTTAAAGGACTATTTTAATCTTTAGATCATTAAAATAGATTTAGTTGAAAATCTCTTGCATAAAAATGCAAAAAAACAAAAATTTCAACATTCAAATTCATGTGTCAAAAAATACATTTAATTTTTAATATTGTCACCTGTGAAAGAAGGACACAAAAAAAAAAAAATAAGCAATAAAATAAACAAAATAAAAAAAAAAAAATACATAACTGTCAAAAAAAATACAAAACCAGGACACTAGTTGGAAGTATATAAATGGATTATTATATGAATAATAGTAAAAAAGCTATTATAAAAAAACAAAATTTCATTAATTAATCAGCTATTAGAGTTTTAAGATTATAACTTTTCCATGTGAGTTCAGTTGTGAAACATTATTTTTAAAATTAAATGCATTGCATGTAAGGGCTATTAAATATGAAGCAAAAAAATGTATTCCGAATTGTCTTGAATTGCACATATATTCAGTACTAAAAACTTTTAATGCTGTTATTCTGCAAATATCAACCTATAAAAAATTAAAAGTATAAATGACTAAAGTGTATAATTCCTCATAAAACTTTTGCATATTTTCAAATCTTAAATTTAAAGTAAAAAACACTAATTTTTCTATGAAAATCCCAATAATTGAGACTTGAATTTCATTAAACTTAAATTGACTTCATTACTAATTTTATGAACTTACCAAATCTGTGAAACAAAAAAATATAGTTTCCATCAAAATGATCTATGATGGGAGCATTTTTCTTCAGCTGGGAACCATTATACTTGCTGCCCTGCCCCTGACAAAATAATGAAATAATGCTTTTTTGCAGCCTCAGATAAAATTTAATTTGCTTAATGAAATTTCATATTCCTGTAAACACTTGAAAACATAATCAAAAACTTCTTTTATGAGTAAAACTTCATATCATTGGAAATTACATTCATTTACCATAAACACTAACTCACATTCATTAAAACTGTATTGAGTTGCAGAAACAATTAACATTTATTTAAAATGAAAAAAACTATATCAAATAAACATTTTGCAAAACCATCAAACAAAACTAATGACAAAATTCATTTTGAATAACTTTTGACTCCACAATTATTTATTACTAAAATTATATAAATTGTACTCATGCATAAACATTATATAAATCATACATTTGCTCATTAAAATTAAAATTATATAATATGTACAATAAAACACACTTGTTTTAAATATGTTTAAAAGTTTTTTTGATGTTTCATTTAAGTACAAACACAATTCATCCAACAAAACCACTAACCCCAAGTAACCCACATACAGTAAAACAGTAATAAATTACAAAAAGTATGCACCTAGTATAATCATTATATAACAACCACAGTCCACCCAAATTAGTATATATGCAATCTTCCAAATATGCACAGTCAGTAAAGTAAATATGCAACAGTTAAGTAACCAGTAAATATGCACAACCACAAACACAGTCCAAAATCAGTAAATATGCAAATAGATCGAAGTAAGCTCAATAAATATATGAAGTCATCAATAATAATTAAATAATAAAAAATCTGTAACTAATGAAGTGGTTGCATTTATAAAAAAATAATATTACAGTAAAAATCAAGTAAAAAGAGTGTCTATTGCTGAAAAAAAAGAAATCAAATTAATAATTCTAAAGGAGGAGACAATAAATAAATGCCATAAAATACTCTCAATAGGGTGCTATCTCCATGCTCTTCATCAAAGCAAGCACAGTTCTTTCTCTGCACTCAGTTAGTACCCACAACCTTCTGCATCTATTACTTACACAGCATTAAACTTTGCTGTAAATAAAAAGCAGGTTAAAACACAATGTATTGCAACACTCAACTTTGTCTCAAAGACAAAACAAAAAGTTTACTACTCAATCACCATCAGGCAACCTCAAAAAACATGGAAAAGCAAAACTGGAAAAGCTAAGCCAAAAAAAATTGGACACAAAAAACAGCTTAAAACCTGCCAGAAAAGTTAAAGCAAAAAACAGTACAGAAGTTAAACCAATATTTTATATCAGCTCATTCCTTCAGAAAAACAAGTTGTAAAGATACCATATTTCACTTACATCAAAACTGACTTTCAAACATCAAATGTGGAATAAAAAAGGCTCAAATTTAGACCTTTGGGAGTTAATCCTCAAAAACCTTAGTTTCAAAAACAACCTGAAAGTCAGTTACAACAAATACAGTAACACAAAACCAAAAAAAAGGGAACAATAATAAAAAATTCACACAGTGCAAAAAAACCTGAAAGAAAAAATCATAATATATAAAAATCAAAATAAAAAAAAAACCCTTTTATAAATAAATAGGAAGAAAAAAACAAAAAAAAGAAAAAAATGCTAAAAAAACACTGTAAAGAACAAAAACAGAAATTTTCAGGGCATGAAGTGAAAATGGCTACTCACAAATATGTAAAAAAACACAATGAGGAGCAGCAGATCACAAACACAAGCAACACAACAGAGAGAAACACGGCACACACAAATCCCACACACCAACCAATAAAACCATTGGCACCACACAACACCAAGGCCAAAGATGCACAGAAACCAGAAATCCAAAAAGGATGAGGCAAAAATCAAACCAAGAACCAGAAATTCATCAGCAATTATGCAGACAGAACAAAGACACACCAAAAAGCAATGAAGCAAAGATCAGAACAGGGGACATAACAAAAAAAATGCCTGTCAATTTTATCAAGGATGCACAAAAACAATACAGGCAAAGATCAGAACAGAATAACCACAGACCATCTTGTAAAATGGCAGAGGAGAGAGGAATTGCCACACAAGAACAAAATCACACCAGGAAATTCTTGACCCTAACCAAGAATCAAACTTGAAAAATAAAATTCAATTGAATACAACTTTCAAAAACTAAAGAAAAAAATTAAATGAAAATCAATTTCATCATGGACAGATACTAAAACAATTCAAATGAGGATTAGGATTTGATACTGAAATAAACACTTCAAGGGTCAGAAGAGGAAAACCCCAACCAAGAATCAAACCAGAAAACCTATAGCTGTGAGGTAACAATAACCAACAATCAAACCACACCAACAGGAAGAAAACAATGAAAACTGAAGTCTGAAACTCAAACCTTATGCAAGGAATTAAAAACAGAACCAAAATTAAGAACATGCAGCAAATGCCTATAAAAAACAGAAGGAAACAAAAAAAAAACAGAGACAAGAGCGCAAATTTAAACACAGGCACAGACAGCAGCAGCAAAACAGCCACCCCAACCAAGAATCCAACCAAAAACAGCAGGAAATGAGCAGGTCCCAAACAATACCCCCACAAGAATCAAATCCAATGAATTCAGAACCATTAGTCCAAACACTAAAGAATGCATAACAAAAACTACACAATTGCATAAACAACAAAACCAAAACAAATTCAAATTCAATTACCAATGCAGACCGGCAAAAAAAAAACAGGGATTCAGAGCAAATCACAAACACAAACAGAGGCCACACACACAGGCACCACAAGGAAATCCACAAACACAACCACAGCAACAACCACACAAACTACACCAATACCACCACACCCACAAAAAAACCACCCAACCAAGAATCAAAAGGCAAATACTACTCTGAAAAAAAATAATACTTTAATTTTAAATTCAAATTCTGTAATGAAATGAGAAATTTTAAATACTTTAGTTTGATTTCAAATGAAGTTCAAAACAAAAAATAAACACATTTCAAGGGACAATGGACAGAAACCAAAAAAAATGTCACACAAAACACCAGACACACAAAGCAACACACAAAAGCAAACCCAACCACACCAACAAGAAAGACACCCAGCCAAGGAAGAGATACAGACCTACACAAGCAAACCCAAGAACCTGCTAACATGAGGCAAAAACCACATAATTACAACATTTACAGATCAAGATACAAATGAAAAATAATCCAGATTTTTTATATGAGGCAAAAAAAGGTTATTTTTTACAAATAAACCACTAGGGGACAGTCAGTCTAACCTGATTACAGGGTACAGGGCCAGTCCATTAACAACATCTCACTACCACACCACACACACACACCACACACACACACACACACACACACACACAACCATAAGCACAGCATAGCACCATACACACTACAACACACATAAAGCATAATACACACACACACCACAAAGCTAAAGCAAGCCACATACACTCCAGCATAAGCACCATAGCATACCATACACACACATAAGTAAGCATAAGCAAAATACATAAAGCATACACAAATAACACTTGTAAATTAAATAAAAATTAACATAACCACTCAAAGCTAGCTCCATCTAGCTAGCGTACATCCTTCATCCCCTGGACAGAAAGCATCCTCCTAATGCTAATGCGTGAGCCTAATCCGCCGCTTCGAAACCTACATCCTTCCGCTTCAATACTGAAAGACCAATCCTGAGATCCTACCCTGCCCTCCTGGCCCTCCATCCCTGCCATCCTCGAGATCCCTCCTGCTCTCTCCCCAATGCTCTTGCTGCTCTTCCATCTGGCAGCTCGTGAGCGACCCTCTGGTCTGTGCACTGTGCTGCTACCAAAGTGTCCCTAGTGTGTGTCCCTATAGGACGGCTCCCTATGGCTGAGCATGGACAGGAATAGGGTCGGGACTCGGTCTACTGCGCGGACGCAAAGCATAATAATTTCAAAAGTTAGTTTTTTTTTTTTTTTTTTTTTTTTTTTTTTTTTCTCTTTTTTTTATTTTTGGGGCAGTCAGTCCAGCCCTATGCCACGAGCCGCCCCTGCTCCTGACTATAGTCGGAAGAGGAGGAGCCAAGCCGTCAATTTTAAGGTGTGTAGGGACTGGTGGAATAGTCCCAACTGATGAACCAAAAGGTCTGGGATTTGATCCAGGAACCATGGACCTTCCAGAGCATATTTCCGAAGATAGGGGAACCATACTTGACGAGGCCAGTAAGGAGCAACTAAGATCATTTTGCTCCCCAAGAGAGATGCCTTTTGGATCACCCTGGGAAGGAGAGGAACTGGAGGGAAGGCATAAAGCAAGCCGGTGGGCCAAGGACGGGCTAGTGCGTCCATGGGGCTCTTCCCCGGAGCCGGGGTGAGGGAGAAGAACTTTTTGCACTTCGCATTTAGTGGAGTCGCGAAGAGGTCACAACACGGATCTCCCCATTTGCTGAAAATCTGATTTGCAACTGTAATGTTCAGAGACCATTCGTGAGGAGAGAGGATGGTTCTGCTCAGTCTGTCGGCTATCACATTGGACTTGCCCGGGATATGAGTAGCCACTAGAAAGCGTTTGGTCGACACTGCCCATTCCCAAACTCTCATGGCCTCTCTGCAAAGAGGATAGGATCTGGTCCCTCCCTGTTTGTTCAGGTACCAGACAACTGACATGTTGTCTGAGTGAACGGCAATTACGCCCTGGGGGAGGTAATCGTGAAGGGCTTGAAGGGACAGAAGCACCACCCTCATTTCTAGGATGTTGATATGAAGTAGGGTCTCTTCTGGGTGCCATTTGCCTTGGACTGACCTGCCCAGGGAATGCCCCCCCCCCATCTGGGAGGCGTCCGTGGTCAAAGTGGCCGCAGGAGGAGGTGGAACAAAGGGTCGTCCCTGATCCAAATTGGAGGGTACTAGCCACCACCGTTTGCAGGTTTCCGTGATCCATATGAGGTGACTGAGAGGGAGTTCCTGAAAGGACCACTGAGCTGAAAGAAGCCACTGGAGAATTCTCATGTGCAACCTTGCCAGGGGAACTAGAAGAACCGTGGCGGACATGGATCCCAATAGTTGCAGGACCATTCTGGCTGGGGCTTTGGATCTGGGAAGTAAGGCTTGAACTTGAGCCTGTATGGTTTGTATCCTGTCTGTAGGTAGATAGACCCGCATTCGGTTTGAGTCTATCTCTACCCCTATGAATCTTATGCGTTGAGATTGCAGCAACACAGACTTTGGCCAATTGAAGTTGATTCCAAGGGAATTGCCCAGTGATATAGTGGCTTGTAGGCTCCGCAATAGTAGATGCTTGGAGGTGGCAGTTAGGAGCCAGTCGTCTAGATACGGAAACACCTGGAATCCTAGACTTCTCAGGTGAGCAGTCATGACTGCCAAACACTTGGTGAACACCCAGGGGGCTGTGGTGAGACCAAAGGGCAGCGCGCGGAACTGAAAATGACTGCCGCCTAGGCTGAAGCGCAGATGTCTCCTGAACGCTTGATGTACCATGATATGGTAATAAGCGTCCTTGAGATCTATGGAGCACATCCAAACACCTTTCTCCAGCAATGGGAGAATGGTTTGTAGGGTGACCATTCGGAACTTGGACTTTTTGACTGAACGGTTTAGAATGCTGAGGTCCAAAATGGGTCTAAAGTCCCCGGTCTTTTTTGGCACCAAAAAGAATCTTGAGTAAGTCCCTAATCCGATCTGGTCTGCGGGGACCGGTTGGATGACTCCTTTTTGCAGCAGCTTTGAAACTTCTGAGGCTGCAGTTTCCCGTTGACTGGGTGGCGGGTCCGGGATTTTTTTGGACTGAGGTGGAGAGTGAGAGAAAGGGATGGTGTAACCTCCGGCGATAATTCGAAGCACCCATCGGTCCTGAGTGATACCTTCCCAGGCTTTTAGGTGCTTCAAAAAACGACCCCCGACTGGCTCTGGAGCTGCAGAGTCGGGCAATCCCTCAGGGACTGTGAAAGGCTGAAGAGCCACAAAAGGACTCATGGTCTCCAGTGTTGCGAGGGCCTCTGCCGCCTCTGGGACGGCGTCTTCCAGAAGAATTTCCCCCTCCCCTGCCTCTGGAAGGGGGATCGTCCTGCTGTGAGGGGTAAGACTTCTGAGATCTACGGAACCACATTTTCCCTCCTCTTTTAGCCTTGGGGTAAGGCCGAAAGGGAGTGGAAAATTGTGCCCCTATGGCAGTCAAAGTCTTACCTTCTTGCTCGCAGCGGGTCAGTGTGTCCTTTACCTTGGGTCCAAACAAGGAGGACCCATCAAAGGGGGCGTCGGCAAAGGAAGACTTAAAGGCCTCCGCAAAATGACACAGGCGGAGCCAGGCTTGTCTCCGTAGAGCAATGCCTGTACCCGCCGCTCTACTCGCCCCTTCGGCCGCATAAGAAATGAGCCTCATGGACGAGTTTGAAATAGACGACAGTGTAGCCAGCTGAGAGCCAACCGTCTGGACCAGCTCCTCAGGCAGGTTACCCAAGAGGGTATTGGAAAGTTCATTAATCAGATCCCTCTGAAATCTGGTAAAGTGCGTGAGATAGTTCAAGGACCTTAATGTAAAGGCCGCTGAACTTAAGGTGCGCTTATTGTACCGATCCATGCTCCTAGACTCCTTATTAGGAGGATGGACGGACGTCAAAGCCTCTGCTACATCTTGCTGGGTAGCAGATGCCACCACCAAAGCATCTACAGCCACACCTTTAGTCAGGAACTCTTTTTCCGGGGGTGCTGAGAGGAATTTATTAGGACGAGCAGGCACCGGTTCCACAGAGTCTGGGTGTTCCCACGCCCTTCGACAGATCAAGTCCAAGAGCTCGTCGAAGGGCGGAGACACCCAGGAGGCAGAGGGCTGAGCCCTGAAGGCCTTAAGGAACACCGACTCATCAGCAGAAGGGGGTTTGGATTGCCAGCCGCCTCGTTGTTTAAGGGCTTCCAGGATGTCTGCAAAGGAGACATCATCTGAGGACGACTTAGGGGACCCCTCTGCATCATTGAGATCAGTGTCTGATGTAAGAGACTCATCAGGGGAGTCAATGTGCTTCCTCTTGCACGATCTTTTCCTGGGGGGTTCTTCCGAAGAAGCTTCAGAAGGACCTCCAGGAAGGAGGGAAACCCCAGTGGGGGTAACCTCAGGCCCTGGGGCTCCGCTGTCTAAGGACAGGGGGACTGCCAAAGACCCAGTCTCGGTATGCAGGGAAGGAGCTGGGGAGACCATGGAGGTAGCCAAAGATGATTTGGCTAACGCACTCCTCATAGCCCTGAAGGCAGGACCACCAGAATCCTGGGAAGCTCCCACCTCCGTGGCCACGACGGTAGATGGCACTCCCGCAGCCGACGCACCGAGAGGAAGGCTTGGGACCGAAAACATCAGTCCCGAAGCGTCCCCCCCCCCCGGGGCCGACAGAAGAATTCTGCGTGCCGAACTCCGACTCAAGAGCCGGAGTTGGAGTAAGGGTCGGGCCCGACCCTAAAACCTCCATCGGTTCCACCAGCACCGGCTCCAACGGTGCCGAGGCTATTGGAGGAGGAACCATAGTAGCAGGGTGGACCATCGGCTCCGAAGCCGAATGGGCTGGAGCCGAAACTAACTTTTGAAACACCGGAGACTGGAAAAGTCTTAGGAGCACCCTGTTGATGTCCGAATCGGACATCTTGGAGGATCTAGATGACACCAATCAGGTCCGAACCGATTTCTCCATCGGCTCCATAGGACTAGGGGACCAGCTTCGAATGGATTCTATCACTATTGGTTCCGAGGGAGATTTCAAAACAATTTCCCTCGGTGCCGATGAGGACTTCGGCGCCGAAGCGGAAGAGTCTGAGCCGGCAACCCTTATCGGCTCCAATATCAGTGGAGCCGATGAAGGTGACCCGCCTCTCGATGCCCCAGTCCTCGGCTCTGAAACCAGAGGGGTCGAGACTGGAGGCATCGAGGCAGACCGTTCCACCCTCGGCTCCGAAGTCCGTGGAGCCGATGGAGAAGCCTGCCTAGGTTTTTTGGCAGTCTGTTCCGACAAACGCTTTTTTCTTTTTTGAAGGAGAGGAAGAGGAAGATAAAGCCTCAACCCTTTTAGTATTAATTTGTTCTTCCTCTCCTGGAGGACTCTTGATGAAAAGGCGTGACACACACTACATGACTCTTGTAGGTGCTTGGCACCTAAACAATAAACGCACGAGGAGTGGTCGTCCGTTATGGACATTTTATAACCACACTTCGCGCACTTTTTAAACCCAGAGAGTCTATGCTCTTTAGACATTGTAACAAACCTCTAAGAATAATACAAAGAGAAAAAAACTAGCAAGTTTTAAGTTTAAAATATAAATTTTTTTTTTTTTTTTTTTTAACAAACAATTAAGTACTAAAATGCACAAAACACAGTAAAGGAGGGTCAAGACCCTCTAACTCAAGCAGGTACTTGACACACAATAAAAACGCTAATAGATATAGGGGGAGGCCCCTCTAACTTAAACGGGAAACCTTCCCTTAACGAAAAAACACAAATTCCTCAACAGATTTGGCTAAACACACTCGTATCACAACAATAGCTGTTAAAACAGCTTTTGGGTTCAAAATAAGCAAATTCCTGACAGGAAAAGCATGAATAAAACAGTACTTAGCCCAGCCAAGTTTGAGACCACGTCCTAGCTTGTAAGCGGCAAACGAGATCTGGGAGATTAGTGGTGGTGCATCCTGGGATAAGAAATAGCTCAGCCAATAAGAGGCCTCGCTCTATAGCATAGCGTGCCGAGTCGGAGCCGAGGGATCGGCTCCGAGCCCATCAGTATTGAATGTAGGCGAGATAGGATCACATAACATCTGATTTTGTCATCTGCAGTTAGAGTAGCATTGTGCCCTAGGGTAATACGTTTTCAAAATGCATCATCATTATTAATACTGCATTGTAAAGCTGTAAAGCTTTTGATAAATGAGAAGACATTACACATAAATACCAGCAGCATGCTCTGTTGAGTTTCTGTATTAATATGTTATTTTACACATGTTAAATGGATGCATAGATTGTTATATCGAAACTTTCAACCATTTGTCTGTCTGACCTTTTTACCTCTTGGTTTGGATGCTATTTGGGATATTTTGCAGTCACCATAATATTTATAGGTATTAGGCTTAGTATTATATTCTGTTTTCAGTGCATGGCTCAACAATCCACATATGCTGTACTGAGAAGCACAGAAAAAGAATGAAACAAAGCAGGTCTGCAGCTAGTAGAGACTGATTTTCTTGACTTGAGGGCACTAACAGACTTAAAGTAATATGATGGGTAATCAGAAGTCATGTATTGAAGAAAAATGGTATGTTCCTAAGGGGTCACTTGCATATATCCCAAGGGTTAAGATCTTCATGTCTTATAATGATAATACATTCACAGAAATTGAAATGCATTGAGAAACTAAACAATGAATTAAAAAAAAAACTATTTAAATTATAATTAATAAGATACTTAATATCCGATCTGTTCTATTTAAAATAGACAATATTATTCAGTGAAAAATCTAGCTAGGCTGCGTCTTTCTTGTAGTTTTAGAAAAATGGTTCGTCTCTGTGACCTTTTTACCCTTTGGTTTGGAAGCTTTACTAACTTGTTTATAGTAATGATAAAACAGACAGCAGGGAGATATTATAGTGTAAATATATACAAAGCGTCAGGAAAAAAGACACATGTATATCCTGAATGAGTTATAGAAATAACTACATACACTTCCCTGAAAAGTAATGTTATGTAACTGATTTTTTTTTTTTAAATATTTTGTAATTAGATTTTAAACAGATATATTTTAATGCATTTCCAGATTAACGGTGATTAAGACACAACAAAAATATATTGTTTGACATAGGGTATAAGATTTACTTGGTTGCACTTCATGATTATTTTAAAATTATGGCTGGTACTTAATAGCAATGGATATGGTTCTATAATGAGTATTATCTAGGTCAGGGGTCTGCAACTTTCACAATCAAAAGAGCTATTTTTGGCCCATCTCCCACCAAATAAAAATTCATCGGGTGCCACAAAACCTATTTGACCCCTAAAATGAAGATAACACAGCGTATAAAGTTTTATATTTAGTTATTATACTAAATCTAAAAGAACTAAGTTTATAAGAGCTATATTTAAAATTCATCCCTATTTTTGTTTTTTTGTTGGGATTGCTCAATCTGTGTGTGTGTGTGTGTGTGTGTGTGTGTGTGTGTATGTATATGTATGTATGTCATAACTCTCAACCTCTTAGAACAAGTAATCTGGACAAAGCCATAAATAATGGGGCACAAGGGCACAAAAATCGGGACACTTTTTAAACATTGCTCTTACAAACTTAGAAAGTGGCTAGAATAACATATTTGGCATTAGCATGAATTTTCTGAAGGGTATGAAGTCTGAAACTCAAATGTCTATTTTTTCTGACTTCAGCCATCAGTGATTTGCCAGAAAAAACACAATTTTGTGGAAAATGCGTGTTAATAGAAACCATGTTATTCAAGCAATTTTCTAAGTTTATAAGAGCAATATTTAAACTCCGTCCCTATTTTTGTTCCTTTGTTCCCCTTTATTTGTGGCTCTGTCCAGATTTCTTGTGGTAAGAATTTGATAGTTATCAGAGGTATGTAAACCTTTCAGGAGATGCTGGTGTTGCCAGGGGATCGCTCACTCACTCTGTGTGTGTGGAATGCATTGCAACAGAAACCATATTATTCTAACAAGTTTATAAGAGCAATATTTAAAGTCCATCACTCAATCACTCTGTGTTGTGTGTGTGTGTGTGTGTGTGTGTGTGTGTGTGTGTGTGTGTGTGTGTGTGTTGTGAGATGGAGTGGCCATTATTTTTCAAAACCACCGCAGAGGGGTGGAAGAGCCACATACAGCTCCAGAACCGCAGGTTGCAGACCCCTGATCTAGATTATTGTGGTTATTACTAAGCTACAGTGAATTTAGCATTGTTTGTACTATATGGCTACAGATGTAGCCTATGTTTGGTTACAACTCCAAATTGTTTGTGTTATGAGAATCTAGGAGTTTAGTTTTCAAGTTCTTGTCTTCAGTAATGTTACATTATTTGATTAGAAGCAAGTCTGAAGAAAAAAGGTGGATGATAAGGGAAAGTAGAAGACAGGTAGAACAGGAAGGTTTACAAGTTAGACGAACAGCGGTAGCAATACTTCACAGAAAGGTGTAATGCCTTAGGTAGTGGGACAGTATTAATTACCAAAAGACTGCAAAGTTGCTTGGGACATGAAATCAGAAGGGATGGACAAAGGTATAGGAAGAGCAAGTTCAAGGAGGCTTTTGGCAAAACTCAGATGGCCTTGCTTATGAAGACTCTTACTTTTTGTATCTTGATATGAATAAGGGGTATATGTGACTATGTGGTTTTAATGCAACTACAGTATATCTGTTTGAAAAGCAAATGTTGTTGAAAATGGGAAAAACAGCTGAGGTACTTGCTGTGGGACCCTAGTTTGTAATGAGGCCTTTTTTCTGCTTTTGACCTCAAAACGGAGTGGTCCAAAGGAACCATTTCAGTTATTACTGAGTACAAAGTAACTGGCAAACAAACCAAGTACTTATGCAGTGTTTGACATACAGGCTTATACAGTTACATACTTAGAGGGTCAAATGCATTTTTAGCAAAAAATCTGATGAATTGTGACTGGGATGACCAAAACTAATGAGTGTAATCATAGAGGTGCCAGATTTAATATTAAGTCACACCATGTATGAATTCCAGATGAAGGAAAAAAACGTATATGATCAAAAATAGACCTCGTGTCCCATGACTAGGTGGTGTATTTGGTAATGGATTGACTTAAAGCAGTTCAATTAGAAACATTATTATTATTCTCTTCTTTAAACGCAGTTATCACAAGCTGCAGAATCATACCTCCAACACTTAAAATGGATGGTGCATTTCTCACGTATTCCAGGGCTTACCAAATGCTTACATCTCTCCTGCCTTACCTTATGCCTCATCTTGGTCAGCAAGCTCACTAGCTTTTCAAAGTGCTGTTACGTATAAGCCTCTTAGACCTCCCAAAATAGCTTAAGTGATCAAGATGACAACAACTTGCCACAGCCAGAAAGGAAACATTTATTGCCATCTAAGAATTATTTTACAATATGGTTACCTACTTTTCTCACTGGCAGCTTTCAGATACTTTTACCTATAGCAGGACGACTCATCAAATAAGCTCTAAACTGACTCCTGTAGCCACATCATGATAAAACTTACTAGCCACTTTGACCACAGGGGATTTTATATGCATACAATTATATCCCCAGGGCAGGCAAAACTGTTGCCTTTTTTCCTTTCAATTCTTTGCTCTCTCTGCATATACTTGATCATAAATATCATTTGATTATGATGCAATTTTTATAGTGTTACACAGTATACTTTGCTCCATTTTGGCATTTTATCTTTGTTGACCAGGAAAGTCTGACAGGGATAGATACCATTTTTCAGTGGTGGCCTGGGGTGAAAAGCTCCAGTATTCACCTTCACCGGCAATATACAGTATATTTTCATTTTCCACATTGTATATAATATTTTCATCTTGGTTACTTTTACATTTTTGCTAACATAATTAGGTATAACAGATGACTGATGCTAACCTTGAAAATGAGAAAATAAGACACTACCTTACCTGAGGTTGAAGCAGACAGAATTAAAAAGAAAAACAAGGGGAGACAAAGACTGATATTTGGGTTGAAATTAGTAAACAGTGGTATGACAAGGGAGAGT
The DNA here is from genome assembly GCF_019279795.1 of Protopterus annectens. Lineage (NCBI taxonomy): Eukaryota > Metazoa > Chordata > Ceratodontiformes > Protopteridae > Protopterus > Protopterus annectens. The sequence continues at coordinate 526,189,169 of NC_056743.1, forward strand.
GAGGATTAAATAGAACTACATAGTTAAGAAATATAATTACTTAAATGTTTACAGTAGTAGATAGCAATGAAAGTGTAATAATCACCATATGGGAATTTAGAACACAGCAGCTATCATTTTGCCAGAGATATTGCAGCTTGTATTTTCAATTTGAATTACTTCTGACTGCATATTCTTTATGTTTATAATTAACCAGTCCACTGTGCTATCTTTTACATTATTGCTTAGGCTGTATGTTTAGAACTCACCTCTTGTATTGCATTCTTGCAGTTGTGGTGTCCCACAAGGCTCAGTCCTGGGACCTCTCTTGTTCGGTATATATTTCTCGGAGGTACAGGCCAACACGGAAGGACTGTGGCTGACCAAGTTCGCAGATGACTGCAAACTGGGCACCATAATCGACTCTCCAGCTGACACAAGCATCCTCCAAAAGGGCCTCATAGAAACAGACAACTGGTGCCAGAGCCATGGCCTCAAGCTAAATGCCAAAAAGTGTATAGTCATCCCCTTTGGCAAAAACAAAGTGCCCACAAATTACCACATAGGTGGCAATCCATTAAGTACGGAAGAAGTAATTAGGGACCTGGGGACCCAAGTTGATAGCAATTTCTCATTTGACAACCATGTGGCCAAAGTGGTTAGAAAAACATTTTATATAGCCCACCTAATCATGAAGGGATTCACATCTAGATCAGGGGAGGTCATCGTGCCTCTTTATTCATCCCTCATCAGGCCCATAATTGAGTACAATGCCCCTTTTGGGATGTACCTTACCAGACACCTGCAGCAACTGGAAAGACCCCAAAAGTACCTCACCAAGAGGATCAAAGGGCTCAAACAGATGCCATATGCTGCCCGGTTAAAGAAACTCCAGCTCTACTCAGTGGCATACCGCCTGTTCAGAGGCGATCTGTGCCTGACGTATAAAGCCATGTCCAACCCGGAATTAATGGACATGCTGCACCTCAGAAAATCCAAATCCCATTGAGCTACGCGCTTAAGAGACTTGAACCTCAGCACTGAAATAAATAGGACATGTTGGAGGGACAGATTCATAACCCAGAGGCTCCCTTCACTCTGGAATAAAATCCCAGTCCAGGTTAAGCAGAGTCCCTCATTGACTCTCTTCAAGAGGAATCTTGATGAGTGGATGGGAGATAGTAGGTTTACCCCGGGTATCACTTCTGTGTCACTGTTAGACAGAGGCACAGTGTACTAACCTCGAAAAAGGGCATAGCAAAATAAATTTAAAATGGGTGGCGAAAGCCAAACACATTCTGGCTAGGCTTATAAATGCCCTAGGGCAGATAGCCTAGTATGAACCTATGAACCTATGAACCTATAATGACTAAGATAGACTTAAATGATCAGATCATCCTACCTGATACTTTTACCTGAAAAAAAAAATCAGGCGGCCAAAAACTTAAGCATATACATTTATGCCATCTTTATTGGTTCTCATCAAGATGGTAAGTTACTGTTTTGCTTGAATTATCTATTCATAAGACCAACGTGACAGTCTCACTTTTTTACTTGATAAACTGGGTAGAGTACTAATGTCAAAGACCTTTTCCAAACTCAGGCCAGGAGTGCTGTCTGATTAAATGATTGGCTCATAGTCATAATTAGGCAAATGTAGATTGAGGGAATTAAACACTGGATGACAAGCAGCAGATTCCTAGAACTGCATAGTCTTAATCCTGTCTGCTTTCTTCCCAGGCACATTCCACAAAGGCCTAACCATGTCAAAATGCGGGATACAACAACTATACCGCAATAAACTATGGTAGTGTGTCACTTCTTTATGCCACTGGGCATACAGGTCGAACACTTCATCTTATCTCATATGACATTACAGAGTTGCTTTAGTGGTGCCTACTATAAGCAGAAACACAGTTTTGCAAAGTTCATAGCTTTTATTCATAGTACATTTTTTGTCTTTATTAATGATTATAGAGCTACTATGCAAACCTGTTTAACCATTATGAAAACCTGCTGTCAAATTTGCATTCAAAGATTGATGAATGGCAACAAGGAATCAAAGACTTGATTCACACATACTTGAGGGTTCAGCATGTGTTGTCTGATGTGGAGATTAACACAGCAGGTATAAATGCATTTTTTTTCTTGTCTGTGCCATGGGCTATCAGTTTGAGTATGTATAAGCAGCATCGTAAATCACCATGGTTCTGTTTAACTGTAATTACCCTGCAACTAAGGCATTTCAATTGTACATATCAAAACCTGGTCAATGCTGAGACAATTGCAGTATCAGCAAAGATCAGAAGGGAACTCTTGAGTGCAAGGGTCAGACAAAGTTCATTGGGAGACCTGTCCATGGCCCTCAGCTGTCAGTCACCTGCTGAGACCTGCTGTGACTGATCTTGTCTGACTGTCAACAGACCTGATAAATGAGGAAGTGTCAGGATGAATTGGTATGTTTTTTGCCCCATGTTAAAAACATTTCCACTGTCATTCACCAGTATGCTTTTCTTTCGTGGAGTTTGACTTAAGAATAGGTGAAAAAAATAAACAAAAGTCCCATAATCATAGGTTCATAGATTCATAGATTAGTACTAAGCTAACTGCCCTTGTGAGCCATTTTAAGCCTATCCAATTATCCCTTGTGAGACTCAAACCCTGCACCTTGTGTTTGTAAGGCAAACACCTTGTTATTCTAAATAAACTTTCTTCCTTTAAATGTACTATGTTAATATGTGGAATAGCTGGTATTATCAAAATAGAGCTATGGTAGTAAGAGTAGTCTGGAGTTTGGAATTTGTCTGTATTAGCACTGTTATACAAAAAAATACTTGGGAAGCTTTAACAGTGACTGAAATATGGCTTTATAACTCTAAGTCATGCTCAACCCTAAAAAACTGCTACTTCTTTCCTTTAATCCCTGTCCCATGAAAAAACAAAATTTAAAGTCCTCGCATGATAATACGAACACCAAAGTCTCTTCTCATGGAATATTGTTAGGGATGATAGCAGTGATCTTAAATTTGACTTGCATATACAAAACTCCGTAAAAAAGACTCATCAAAAACTAAGGATACCTTATAAAGCCAAAAACTTTCCCACCAATATAACAATCTACACTTGCCACTACCTGTCTTTTCCCAACACTTCTTCATGGTGGTCCCAACCTTACTAACCTTCAAGCAACACAAAAAAACTAACAATGCTATGACAAAGTTGCTAAATTTGCAGCAAATATCCCTTTCAGAACCCACCACTGTATAGCACTGAAAGCCTAACTTGCTTAGAACTACCCCATCAACTAACATATACGTAGCTTCTTACCACCTATAAAATTATCCAGAATCCATGTGCTTGTCTAGCACTAAACTTTCTACACAACTACGTTCCCACTTGTTCATTATGATCCAGTGACCAAAAACTCCTGTCTGTCCACAATCCTATCAGATCTGCTGGGCATTGTTTGTACTGGTACCATATTGCTAAGGAGTGGAATTCCTTATCTCTGTCCATCAGTTCAATACCCTCCCCTCCATTCCTTTAAAGTCATTCTGAAAGACTTACTAGCCAAATGGTGGCTCTGTTCTTGCTCAACGTCAGGATAAACTATTTCCCTAAATGTGGGCAAATGTGTATTCATACCATAGATCTCCTTACTCTCCCTCCACTCACTTCCTTACCTGTATCAATTTCTCTCCACTGGCTTTCTTTATAAATATACCATAAGCCTGTTTTTCTCTCACTGCGCATTGCAAGTCCTGTTATTATACTAAATTACCTTTAATTTCTCTATAAAGTGGCCAAGGTTTCTAGTTTCTCTCTAACTATTAAATTTTAGTTATTTATTTAAATCACTGTCATGTAACTTGCATCTGTTTTACCAATGTTTTCATACTATGTCTAATTTAGTATAATTAAACTGGAGCAGCTGTTTGTTTTTTATTATTTTTAAAGACTGTAAAATGATTGTTCTTAAAATGTTTTGTAACACTTTGGAGCTTTTTTCCCGCTAGGCCTCCGCTGAAAATGGGCTCTTACCCAGTTGGACTTTCTCATCAATCAAATGTCAATAAGTAATTCAAATTAATTAATTAATTAATTAATTAAAATTTGTGCTGTGCTTTAAGCTTTGTTATGATTCTAAAGATTACAAATACACCACCTTATGTTATATGTAATTCAGACTTACCACAGACAATAAATGCATATTTCAACAATCTTTGACATTTAAGGCTTCTGTTTGAACCAAATTTACTAATCTTGCTGTAACAATGTTTTTGTTATATGGTGTTTCATATTTGTACTGTTTTTCAAGAAATGTATCTCCTTATGGTCATATTATTATGTTATCTTTCTTCAAAAAGTTTAGCTGGGCTTTTAGTACTTTAATTTTTTTGGCCACATTCTAAATCTTTTTTTATGTCCACTGTCTCAATGCATTTTCTTGGATTGCTGTATGTACTGGCATAGGATTCCATAGTTTCATTATTTACTTACACAAAATGAGGTCCACATTAATTGCATTGAAATGTTCCACTCTAATATTTTACCCAGAATTGTAGGAAAGAAGAACCAGATAGTATACTCTAGGATTGTTAATCCTACCAACACAAAACACTATTGATACTAGATTTTGTGTCATTACACTAAATGAAAATGTTCACTTTTCAATTCTATTCTGCCTCAAAATATCTGTAGATTATGAATGGACTGAACATTTAGGTCTACTACAGACATAGTACATGCAATCCCCCCAACAAAAACAAAGTGCATGCTTTCAGATCACAGAATTTCACAATGTTACACTTACACCCCTTACAGGTCCCTGATCAATAGACAGGAGTGCACTTCATCCTTCTGTAGTCTTATGCATCTAGTTCTATTAAACCAGTTAAACAGTTACTACAAACATTAAACCAGTTAAACAGTTACTACAAACATTAAACCAGCTAAACAGTTACTACAAACATTAAACCAGTTAAACAGTTACTACAAACACAATTCTTGACCCCAAAGGTACTTTACAAGAAATCTGTTAAAGTTAGTCTTCCCATTTCAGTTATCCTACTTTTGTTTTCAAGTTCTTCGTATACATAGGGAAGATTTCTAAACCTTTTAACCGTCTTCTAGTGGTTTCTCTTCAGGAATTATCACTTCCCCTTCTCTTCTCCTCTTTACTAGTAGAGGTGCATGTGATTTATAGCTATTTAATTTGTTCTCTTTTTCTAAGAGTACATGTATTTGAGTGTTGTTAATTCAACAGAGGAAGTAATTCATCTTTGGTGGGAAAATGGGGAGGAGTACAAACTGGAGATAAAGTAAATTTATATTATGTGACAGCAGATGATAGTTTGCCCTATTTGTGTTATCTAACATTCAGTTTCTGCCTGCTCCCAGCTTGGATTGTACTACCCCTTCCATTTGTCACATGCCCTGTTTAAGTGTACTGTAAATTTATAACCCACCACCCTATTGAGCAGTTTGTCCTGAGGGTCTACAACTATCGCTCTGTGGAAAAAAAAACAGAAATTTTCATGGGCAGGTTAAGCGAAACATCCTCTAAATGAAGATGGCCCTACCTTTCTCCTCTCCCATTAAGTCTCATTTCACCTCATCTATTCTGTCATCTATGTCATTGCACACTTGTATCATATATTCCCATCTGTCCTGGTGACTTAAGAATGAGTTTGGCAATTGCCGATACTAATGTTCTTTTTTCTCAGCTCCTGATGACACTCATGAGATTCCTGTGGATTGTTTCCAGTTGTGCATAATTCTCCAAGTAGTGTCTCCAAAATTGGATATTATTTTCAAGTTATGATCTCTCCACCTTATTAATCCTCCTATCCTGTAAGTCTGTAACAAAGTATACATCCCAGAATTTTGTTGAATTATCTTATTGTCCTTCCTGCTTATTTATTTTGGTCCAGTACTGCTGTTATCAGTTTTAGGTCCTTTTCAGCCACCATCTCTTAAAGTCCTAAGTCCATTAATATGTGACCTTTGGGCTATGTTCAAACTTCAAAATCTGTCTGTTAATCTGCACAGAATTTCACATTCCATTATTCTGGTGACCTGAAGACATCATCCAAGTCATTTTAGGCTCTTCCCACCACCCAAGGCTGTGGCCTGTGGGCCAGATCTTAGTGTCATGTGGCCTGTGGGACAAATCTCAGTGTCATTTGATAATGGTTATCCCTACTGACATATCAGACTCAGATATGCTGATCAGAGGTGGCTCGTCCTATCGGACTGCAGCCCTCCCAGCAAGATAAATAACATTTTGTAAATAAAATAGTAAAATATAAATTATTTTAATACAATCATTTATTAGCTGGCCCCTGTTTCTTTAGATATGAGTCCGATTGACTCGCTGAAGTCCCGGAACTCAAACTGCGTATGCTTGCCGAGTTCCGGGTAAAAAAAATATAGTTTTTCTGTAAATCCAGATCCAGACTGCTGTAAAAGCAGTCTGGATTAATGAGCAAAGGCATCAGTGTGATGCCCAGAAATCTATGCGGTTTTGTAACTGCATAGAAATTGGGGCTCGGACTGCCACGTCCGCAGGCACGTACGTGACGTGATGGGCTAAATGGCTGTTGATTGGTTCTCGCACTCTTCCAGGGCTTTATGTGCTGGGAAAAGAGTGAGAACCAAACAGTAGCAGCTGGTGGGTACTGAATGAGTCAACTTGTATATTGGCAATTTGAACTGCATAACATTGCATCATTGCATCGGAAATCAGTCATCCTGTAGACCTGAGGCTAATACTGAATTTTTTTTAATTTGTTCAGTTGGACTATAGTGAGTGACTATTAAGCTTAGCTGACAGCTCACTGAGAGACTGAAATAAGTAAGTGACAGTTTTCTTTTCTTGGTGGAGTTGTACTGTTTACAGTGACAGTCTCTTTATGCTGGCATGCTGTAGGTAATCATCGTTCTTTATTCTGGTATGCTGTGTATTGACAGCATACCTTTTAACTGTCCCTGATTGACTCAAATTTTGGCTGTGTCCCTCTTAATCCCTCCTAAAACTAGTGACTTTTGGGGGAAAGGTGGTGAATTACATTTGAGTGATGACAATAATTAAGAGTTATATACTTCTTTTCCTCCAGAAAAAGTATATTAATTCTTATGTTCTGATTCTGTCAATGTCTACTCTCATGTTAATAGCAGTAATATTTTAAAAGTGTACCTGATTCTGTTGAAATTTGTCCCAGATTGATTGAGAGCTATGAGACAGTATTGTGGACATGGTGCTACTACTGTCTTCGGTTTAGTGTCAACCACTGCAATCACAGCGATGTGTGCAAGTGTGCTGAATGCCAATTATCACTTTAAATGCAATTAATGTGATTTTGTGCAGTGCTAAATGTATTTGGATCATCAGTGCTATTTCTGTTTTCTAGGACAGATACTTGCATTATTGTCTATGCATATGTACTGCTGTGTCAGATACAGTAAGCAGTTCTTGGATGGTGGTATATAGGTTGAGGGCAGCTAGATTGTAAAGTATTAAAATTTAAAAGTTCAAAAGTATTTTATTAATACATCTATTTATTTTAATACTTAAGGTGGACAACTAATAAGTTAATTCTAAGACATTCTTTTAATATTTTGTTTGTGAGGGTGAGGTTTTGTGGAAGATGCATGCCTTTACAAGGGGGAGAGATGATATTGTATTTGTACCCATTCATTAGTTGTTATCTTAATTGTATGTATTTAAGTTGCTGGGTATGCATTTCTTAAATTGTTTTGAAGAAGCTTGACAGAGTTTGGGTGAAAACTCTTAACTACATTAACTTGTGCTCGTGTGGTCACTGGCACTGTAACTGTGATTTTTTAATAAATCTTTGTATTGTTCAGCCTTGGTGTTTTCAACTTCTTTGGTATGTTTGTGCAAATACACTGTGGGTGTGTGTGAGATTAACTGCTCCCTTAGGTTATGAGACTACTACCAAATATTTACTTTTTGTGGGGTTGTCGTTCCCTCTCCCCTGTCATCAGTATGAAAGCTCTTAAGAGTTTGGTGAAATAAAAACAGCGATTTACTATAATATACTTCTTAACTGTCCAGATTTTTGCAAACTGAATAGATTTTTGCTTCTTATTTTTGGTTTGTTCCTCATAACATTTGTGGTTTTCTGACAAATCATTTAGGAATGAAGTCATTAAATAATTACAGACATTGAGTTTCAGACTTGATACCCTTCAGAAAAATGCATGCAAGACGTTATTCTGTCAATTGTCTAAGTTTATACAAGAGCAATTTTTAGTACCATTTGTATGTTCCACCAATATATTTGGCCTTGTTCAAATTAATTTCCTGTGTTAAGAGGTATGTGCAAATTGTTTTATAGAATTAGGTATATCCAAACCTCTCAACTGTCCCTGATTTTGGCTCAGTGTTGCTCTCCTCCTAGTAGTCCCTCTGCAAAGTGGCAAATTTGGAAGAAAACGTGGAGGGTTTACAATTAACCATCAGTTATAGATTACTTTTAATTTCAGAAATGCATGTAGATTCTCTTATTTTGTCATCTGCTCTCGTTAACAGTACTAATATTAAAAAAGTGTCCCTTCTTTGACAGGTTCCCAGCTGTATTATGTGGCTATTTTATATTTTTGCATCACATTTTTGGTCCGTTTTTCATAAAATTGTGGTTTTCCGGCAAATTAGTGGCAAATCATTACAGGCTGAAGTTAGAAAATAATGACAGACATTTGAGTTTCAGATTTCATACCCTTCAGAAAATTCATACTAAAACAAGACCTAATTGTCCAGATTTCTTGCTCTGAGGTTGAGAGAGATGACAAATGTGTCATGGCCATCACCGTCAGCCAGAGACATTTCAAATTGTGATATACTTGTTGCACCCCACTCCCCCATGCAGTGACTCTGGATGTGTCTAAGCAAGGCAAGTAGTAGTTATGCAGTGTTAAGTGTGCAGACTTATCCCCCCATGCAAGGTAGACACAAGTACTGCAGTGGCTTTTTATCTGTTCTTGATTTTGCATAATGTTCTGGTTTTCTGTCATATTTTTATACTGCTGATTTATGGTTCTTCTTAATCAGAAAATGCATGTTTTTGCAGTGCCTGTTGCTCTGTGTTTAAGTAGCAATGCTTTAATGACCGCCAGGTAAGCTTGTCTGAGACTGTAAGATGCAAGTAAGCTTTAATAAGCATACTGTTAAAGAATTACTATAATTGAAAGCCTTTTTGTTGTTGCCATGCAGAGAATATTTACATAACTAGATAACGTATAAGCCATATGTATTGAAATACATATGACAGTATTTGTAATATAGGACAGGATTACAGTATTTTCAGAAGCTCATTACAGTTGTTGGAGACTTGCAGTTATCTTTGCAGGCTTTAACCGTAAACTAAACAGAATGTCAATCTATCGTGTGGTTCATAACCTGTGCAGTAATCCTTTAAGCAATTTATCTTGAGCTTGTTTCTTGTTTGCTATTCATTTTTTACTTTGATCATGTTTTCCCCATGAAACAAGTAGATAGTTGTTGTCAGGCAGCAGGCTTTTTTTGGATAAGAAACATTTTTACAAGTGCGGGTATCACAGAGATTGCTACTTTCAGCGTGTTATTTGGTACTTTTATAAAGCTGAATATAAATTATAATTAGAACTGCAGTGCAAGGAGAAGTGGTTTGAGTTGAGTGCTGCTTGTTTTCTTATACTTGATTTTAACTGGCATTCCAGTAATGTATATAAAAGTAATTTAGTTTTTCATACATCACAACCTTTTTGTTTCCATCTAGATATTAAGTAAGCTGTCATGTAGCCAATGCATTGAAATATTTGTTTTTCTTCTACACATCATTTTATCTTGATTGGACTCTCATAATAATGGTTTGTCACCCAGGGCAGCGTATTTAATTAAAGACCCAGTTTTTGTGGTTTTTAGCATAGCCCCACCCCTTCACATTGGCCCCACCCATTCCAATGTTTCCTGCAGCCCCTCTTTGATTTGAAGCCACCAGCCGCCACTGATGCCGATTCATAAATGCCCCAAGACTGACTCTTATCTTTCCTTCCTTAATTCATTTGTTCCCAAAATGCACCCTAATAGCTACATTCTTCCTCACAGTCTCATTCCCCCACTCAGTCCTGTTAACTTCTACTCTTCTTCTAGCCTGTTTCAGCTTACTTAGTGGTTATGAAACTGACATAGAGTCAAAGGTTTTACTGAAGTCTAGATATACTATGTACAATAACACACTCTCATGCAGCTCTGCTGTTCATTGGATATTGGATTCAATTTGAATGGCAGTTGTTCTCAGCAGTGAATCCAAGCCATACTGGTCCTTGAAACTTGTTGTCCACTAGAAAGACCTCAAGCCTTTCTCTGAGGATCAGATTCATCATTGTCCTGGCCACTGACATTAGGCAAACTTGCCTGCAGTTGCCTGGACCTGTTTTATTTTCTTTTGTGAACTAAAGGCCACTGAAGCTATTTTCCTGTTCTGATGCTTCCCCACTTGCCAGTGTGATTGGTTAATGGTCACTCAAGGTGAATCGGTTAGGTAATATCATCTGATCAGCACATTTCCTACCCCCACCTTATTCTCTAATGAATCATCCAACCATATCTCAGTACCTTATGTCTTCTCCCCAGCACTGTATGATTTCTTCTTTTGGTCAGTACTTTAGCAGTGTCTGTCAAAGCCTGCCTCCCATCTTCACTTAATCATGTTTACGTTGCTTCAAAATACAATGTGTTCATTTTTCATTTCTGAAATCTTCCTGTAAAATTCTTTCCCACCAGATGTCACCATTTGAATAGTTTCTTCAGTACAGTGTAGGCCTTCGTCTCCTTTTCACAGGTTCATAGGATGATACTAGGCTACTTGCCCTTATAAGCATAGCCAAGAATTTCACCTGTGCTCCCACAAATTCAGCACCTGTTTTCCCTGTCCAGCAGGGACACAGGTGGGATCCCAGGGGTATATATTTTCTGTTTCCCATCCAGTCATCCAGATTCCTCTTAAAGAGGGCTAATGATGTACTCTGCTTGCCATGGAAAGGGAGTCTATTCCACAGATGGGGGAGTTGTTGGGACACAAATCTATCCTGCCAACAAGCTCTATTAATGCCACAGACCGGGGTTGCATGAGTGAAGTTTGACTTATGGATATGCACCGACTCCATCAAGGCTGAGTCTGAGATGACCTTGTATGCCAGACACAGGTCACCTCTGAGCAGTCTGTATATGACTGAGTAGAGGGACCTTTTAACCTATCTATACAGGATAGGTGTTTGAGACTCTGGATTTTCCTGGTCAGGAACCTCTGTGTTCTCTCCACCTGCTGCATGTGCTTGGCAAGGTACATGCCGAAGGGGGCATTGTACTCAGTAATGGGTCTGATGAGGGAGGAGTTCAGGGATGTTATGACATCCTTGTTCCTGGATGAAATACCCTTACTTATGTGGTGGGCCATGTAGAAAGCCTTCTGTATAACGGAGGCAACATTGCGGTCAAAAGTCAGGTTTATATCAACCTGGGTGCCCAAGTCCCTCAAGACTGATTGCATGCTTAGTATGCTGTTATTAATGTGATAATTAGTGGGGACACTATTTTTCCCCAAAGGGGATAATGATGCATTTCTTGGCATTCAGTTTGAGGCCATGCTTCTGGCAACAGTCATTAGCTTGGGTAAGGCCTTCTTGGAGGATGTTCACATCACTAGGGGAATTTATGACAGTGCCCGGCTTGCAGTCATCTGCAAACTTGGCCAGCCACAGACCACAGGCTTTGGCTTGCACCTCAGAAAAGAACATCCCAAACAGTAGAGGCCCCAAGACCGATCCTTGGGGTACGCCGCTTGTTACAGGTCTACTACTATATGTGGCTTCCCCTATTTTGATTGAGTGGGTTCTATCAGTGAGCCAGTAAGCACAACATCTTGTAACATATGGGTTGATGCCTAGCTGGGAGAGTTTATCTATTATGCCCGATTGGGGAATAGTGTCAAAGGCTTTGGCTAGATCAAGGTAGGTGGTGTGCACTGTCTTCCCCTCATCCATGGCTTTGGTGACCGTTTTGAAAAAGACAACCAAGTTTAACCGGCATGAGCTCCCTTTGACAAAACCAAACTGTGAGGACACTGCCAATGTCCTTGTTTATAAAGTCTGTGATAATGTGCTTTTATGGTCTTGCAGATCAGGCTAGTTAGGCTGATGGGCCTATAATTGCCTGGGTCGATGGACTCTCCCATCTTTGTGTGGCGAGATGACAGTGGCTGTTCTCCAATCTGCTGAGACAAAGTTGGTGCACAGGCTTTGGTTGAATAGGGTTCCTAGTGGTGTTGAGAGATCTTGCTTGAGTTCATGTAGGACACAGCCAGGGATGTTGTCGGGTCCCATGGATGCTGTATTTTTTGCCTTTGAGAAGGCATTAATAACCTGCTCCCTGGTGATGAGGAGGGAGAGAGGCAAGTGCTGGAGATGTCTTGGTTTACTGATGGGGGGGGCAGGGTGGTGAAGTTTTCACTGAACTTGTCTGTCAGCAGGTTGGTTTTATCTATGGCATTTGTGTATGTGCTATTCTTGACCACCAATTCAGAGCAGATTTGGGAGTTACCTTTGACATTGCAGATGTATGCGAGGAAGGCCTTGTTATTGTCCTTAGTGGATGTGGCCAACTTGGACTTGAAGTTAGCCTTAGAGGATTTCACCAATGACCTTATTTGCTTATTCAGACAAATGAGAGATTACTTCCAACTTGGCACCTGATCCTTCCTGGCCCTAGACAGCAATTGTTTCCTTTTATTATAGAGTCTGTTTATTGCTGCTGTCCCCACCAGACAGGTTTACTCTTTTTTGAGGAAGGTGATTTGGTCCTGTTGGGTATTACTGAGTCCATGCAGCTATACAGGTGCTCATACGGTTTTTTGGTGTAGGCTTGGACATTAGTGCTTCTTCTAACTGAAGGGATGGTAGCTGTGAAGCTACTTATACCTGCTCTCAGGAGGTTGTAGTCAGCTTTAGAAATTTTTCTTTGTTCAACCCTGGCGGGGGGGGGGGGGTCAGGGGAGATGGTGACTTCAAAAGTGAATGCTTTATGGTCATAGCCTACCAAGGAGGATGACACTTTAGGGGTGCTACAGTGGCAACTCATGTTGGTTAATACCAGGTCCAGGATATTTTCACCTGCTGTGGGGGTGTTGACCAGATGATCCAATGCATTGGCATTGACGAAGTCGAGGAATCTCTGGGTGTTTGTGTTTGAGCTAGAATACGTCTTCCACTCAACGGTTGGGCAGTTAAAGTCACCCAGGATCAGGGAAGAGAGGTGAATCTTGATGGATTCAAGTAATTCAGATGGGTGGAGTGGGCCTCCTGAGCCATGTTTGTGTCTGTAGGCTAGCTATGATCTGAACAGGTGTTTTGTCAAAAGTTGACTGCATATGGAGTGTGTCCTGTGCATCATACTGTTTGGCCAGCCTGGAGGTGTGTGTGCCTGATAAATATTGAAACTCCACCTACTTTGGCTTTATAGCCCTCTGTTTGAGGTCGGAAAGTATGGTAGGACAAATAACCTGGTAAGGCTGGGGTGCTCTCCACAGCTTTGCATCAGGTTTCAATGTCTGCACAAATGTCAGCATCTTCCAGGGTGAGGAATGCTTGCAATGAGTGCAATTTCTTGTTAAGACTCCTAGCATTTAGCAGCATTACCTTTAAATTTCATTTAGAAGAATTTTTCACGTTGGTAAATTTGTCCTCATGACTCTGCATAAAAAAGGCACTATGGGGGAGGCAAGAACCTTTGCCAGAAGCCTGAATCCCAGGGGAGACAAATGAAGGCCATCTCTGGCAAAGCATCGTGGTCTGTCAATCATGTTTTCCCAGGCTGTCAGGTACTGGATCCCCTTGGAATGACACCAGAAACTAAGCCAACTGTTAAAGTTAATCATTTTCTGTTTGTACTGATGCATCATTCTTGGTGACAGTAGGATGCTGCTTAAGGCTAGGGACATACCTGCCTGAGACACAATTCAGCGAGCTCAATCGTGTGTCTCTTCATATAGTCCAGAGAGGTATGTCTCAAGTCATTCACACCAACATGGACTACGTCAGAGTCATAACAGTACCTGTTGTTGGGAGACTTGAGTGCTTGAGTGATATGGTGGATTCCAGCACCTGACAAGCAACTTACTGTGACTATCTCCTTGTCTAGCCTGGTGAGGGGCACATCTGTATGTCTCACGATAGAGTCTCCTATGACTAGTATGTTGGGTTTGTGGCTGGGCCTTAGAGGCAGTGAGACACAGGCATGTGAACTATGTGTGATGCATGGTGTGGTGGTTTCTGATGTGTGTGTATGCTTTTGCCTCAGAGGTCTGTTTTGTTTAGGTATATTTTTGTTGATAACCTACACATATGTAAGAATGTACTGTACAGGTGTGGGTGGTGTTAGAGGTGTGGTGTTTGTGCAGACAACCTTCTCAGTGCCGGATGTACTGGCTTGTGACTGAGATAGCAAGGATTCCAGGTTCTTAATGTAATTGCATCTCTCCCATATTGTGTTTCTAGGTGGTAGAAGAAATGGGTCATCTGTGTACATGAGCCAGTTGCTATACTGTCTCAGGATGCCCATATCAACAAGTCTAGCAGGAGAAACCACAGGAAATTGTCCGTCCATGGTTGTCAGAATCTCAGGAAGAGAGGTCAAAGATGGTAGAGTGGGGTACTATCATAATAGAGTACCTATAGGTGTGAGTAGGGCTGGACAAAATCACAGTAGTTGCAAGGGAGGGAATCAGTTATAAAGGAGTGTTGGTAAGGGAAAAAATGCAACTCTGTGATAACTTGCAATGGGTTAAAATAGCACAGTGGCAGTGTGCAATGAGTAAACAAGTGCAACACTCTGCAAACACAGGGGTTAGATACCAGAAAAGATGGAAGAACCTAGAAATTCAAAATACTACCCAATCCTGCTAGCTCCTGCACTTTCAACCAATCACTCGTGTTAGAGAACATCAGGCAGCCCTGTTACTCCCACTAACAGAGAAGACAAGCCACTACCAGCATAAAATGGCTGCCGGAAACAACAAGCAAAACAACCAGGCCTGGATAACTGCACACCTCTCTTCAGAATATGCTACTTGACTAGAACACAGAAACCTCACAAAAATTGTCATTTTCCTCACTGTAGTGCGATCTCAGAGTTGGTATATTTAAGTAGGGGGGTGTAGGGGAGAAGTTTTTATTTTTATTTTTTTTTTTGTGGAACGCCAATTTTTTTCCCTGGGAAAAAAAATCACTGTTCAGAGTGTTCAGGATTGTAAGATTTTGCTTACATGGGGTAGATAAAATCAGCGTTCACTTTTTTAAGCATTCACTGATCCCTCATTAGACCCATTATAGAATACAATGTCCCATTTGGTATGTACCTCTCAAGACATCTGCAACAACTGGAAAGGCCACAGAAATAAATCACTCAAAGAATTTCAGGCCTAAAGCAGATGCCCTATGCTGACCATCTAAAAAACCTCCAGCTATACTCTGTCGCATATTGTCTACTCAGAGGCGATCTCTGCTTAACATACAAGGTCATGTTAAACCCAGAGCTGTTTGACATGCTACACTTAAAGAAATCCCAATCCCTCAGAGCCGCATGCTCCAGGGATCTAAACCTTGTCATCACAATGAACAAAACATGCTGGAGTGATAGGTTACTGACCCAGAGACTCCCCAAACTCTGTAATAGACTGACCATACATGTCAAGCAGAGCACCTCTTTGGCCCTCTTCAAAAGGAACCTTGACGATTGGATAGGAGACAGGAAATTCACCCCAAGGATCACATCAGTCGCCCTGCTAGACAGGGGTCCAGGGAAGTAAATATTGTGGGAATAAATGGGAATTGTTATGGCTAGGCATGTTTAGGCCCTAGGGCTGATAGCCTAGTACCAACCTATGAACCTGTAATATAGACCCTACTATCAGTATCCTTTCTCTTCTGCATTGGATGTAGTATGTGCATAGGTTGTAGATGGGTGACTAAGACATGGCTGCTTTTCCACTCAAACCTCTCATCACCATTACCGTTTTGCCTTTATCTTTTGAACTGTTCCAACAATACACTGTAATCCTGTATCAATGCAATAGATTGCTTGTATAGCTGTTTATAATGGAAGTTTAGCCTTCATCTCTAAAGCAAGTGCATTTGGCTTCATTGGTTAGGTGCTCTAAGAGATTTTTCTATATCTTGTAAGTGTTTCTGAAGATCTAATTTTGATGGGAGTCTATTCCAGGAAGCTGCTCTAGACAATACCTTTTCTCCTACTGCAGTTTTGAAGCTAGGATGAGATAGCATTATGGTATCTTCTTGGTTGCCTCTTAATTAGAAGGAATGCTCTTTTGCTCATAGCTTTCTTCTTTACAGGGAGCCTAGATTGTGAATTTTGAAAATTAGTGAGCTGAAAAGATAGTAGGCTATGCAATAATATTGAGCCCCACAATAAGGGCACTCGGCATAACCAAAACACCTACAATTTAAAATGCTGCAAACTAAAATCTTTAGCTAAGCCAGCATTCAAGAAGCATAAAATACATCAACTCAGACATCTAAAATATAAAATGTAGAAAACAAAGATTTGGCTAAATCCTAAAATGCATAACGTTTGTATATCAACACCATATGAAACGAGAGCTCTGTCCCCACACCTGTGTGTAACATTTTACTTCCTAGTTGCACAAACTCAGAAAAAGGAAAAAAAAAAAAAAAAACAGAGCTCACATTTTTGCCTTTACTGCAAATAGCCAAACCACAGAGAAATCACTGAAGTTGCATGAAAATTTTATAGCCAATACAATGCAGTTCATTTGCTTAAGGAAACTTGATAGTTAAAAATTCAGCAAAATGTTATTCGAAGAGTAGTGTGAACAATAAAAGATGAAATGGTGCCTCATACCTCTAAAATCTCTCATTAAGCAATGCTGCCTCTATCTTACTGTTGTAAAGTTTCCCTCAGCATAAAGCTCTTCTTTAACCCATGCCCACCCTCAGTCGTCCACACACATTTCTACTCTTTCCCACCCAATGCTGCAGCCATGCATTGAAATTTCTGATTCTCTTTTCCCTATGGATTGCAGCCTGCAGGCACTAATAGAAAATGATGTAGCACCATGCACTCAAGCTATTGACATCCTTGGAATGCGTATTTTTTTTCTTCTTGGCAACTTCATACATTGTGCATAGGAGATTACTAGGCTATTGACCCAAAGGTAATTTCAAGCCTAGCTGTTTCATCACAATGTAATACCATAGAAATGCTAGTCAATACACAAGACTGCATTTAGTAATGACTGCCCATGTTCAGGAGTGTTGTGGGCAATATCTCGGGTAAGAATTTACAGTGCCCAATCCACTTGAATTTGCCACCAGTTAACTGGTCACAACATATACAATGGCATTGGCCTTTTCCTATACTTGCCTACTATCCTTCCTACATCCTTCACTATCCTATGCAGGCCAAATTCAGGAACTATCTTCAATATACCCAGACCAAGCCTTATCTTCATCCCGAAGTTTATCTCTGTGATGACAATATCACCAGTTAACAGTAATTTGATGTAACCTCCAGTTACACACACACACACACACACACACACACACACACACACACACACACACACACGACAAATTAACACCAATCTATCCAGCTAACTAAGCTGACATAATATGCATTGTGACTTCCAAAGGAGTGAATGGGTAACTGCTGTCTTTTGGTAGTGCTCACTTTCTCTAACAGTGGAAAATGTATGCAACTGAGTGATTTTCTGAATCATGTGACAATGTAAACAGGAATTTGCATCACTGAGGGAGACTACATAGCTAAGCAGCATTAGCCACTTCACTTGTTTTCAGCATTATCTTGAGAATCAAGCAGAGGGACTGTCTTCCACACTGAAGACTCCACCTGCAGAAAACCTCAGCAAGAGGGTGGATCTAAGAATTGCATGGACATACCATTAGTGGAAAAGTAGCCATATTAATGCTTCCAACTTGTGAAATGCCTTTCCAAATTGTAGGGATAAGCTTTTTTTTTCCTAGACGATGAAGTATGAAAAAATGACCTTATAGTATCATGCCAAGTTTATCTTAAGTACTTCACAGAATATATACACTGTTTTGATATTTGAGAAGTACTTTACCTTTATGCTTTCAGTTATGTTGCTTCCTAACTTATGTTATTTTATGCATTAGAAATTAAGTTGGACTATTTGTATTTTACATGGTCTGCATTAGATGAAGGCCATGGTTTAAAAGTGACTACAGTACTACAATCAAAATCAGTTACCAAATGAAAAATACAAATAAAACTGATAATGTTTAAGAAATCAAAGCATAATTGAAATCATGAGTTTTTTTTGTGTGTGTGTGTGTGTGTGTGTGTGTGTGTGTGTGTGTGTGTGTGTGTGTAAGCATGCACTTTTCTTATGGAATGGACTTCAGAGTAAAATATTTGGAAGAAAGTTATCTCAAATGTAACATGAGGAGGAAAGGGAAAAGGCAAAACAGCATTAGTATGTGGTCCATTTTTATTAAATTAACATGACTGAGAGGACTAACATTTTTTATTTATTTCATGCACTGGTATTACTCTCTGTAATAAAGCATTTGTTGTTTTCATTTGAGGTTTAAATTTTTCTGAGAAGGCTGACAGTTTGGATAGTTTCCAGTTTTTGAAATATAACTAGACTCAAGGAACCCACTTTAATGTTTTTATTTTTGGAATATGATTCTCTTTGATGCATCTCAATGTGATATATTTATTTTAAGTGGGAGACTTTAAATGTTATCCTTGAGGCAACAGCATTTTAACAACCCTCATTAATTTCTTTTGTACTGACAGCATAATAGAGAAATTCACTGTTTGTTGCTTAGTTTATTGGTTCCATGTGGTTGAACTGTGAGAAAAAAAAAGTTAAAGCAATTTCTGTGTCCCACCGTACCTCTACAAAAACAGACACATATTCTCTCCTTCAAATAAGGTGATAGGAGATGCTGCTTTATTGAATCAGCATCACACTGGGAAAACTCCATAAATCTATCAAGAATGAACTGTTTGAACAGCGAAGATACAGATATGAAGACGACAGCTATAATTCTGGCCCGCATTTGAAATAGGTGAACTTTTTATTTTGAAATAAAATAATGCAAGGCTCAGAGGAGGTAACAGTGGATATGATCAAGATGTTGGATGAGCCAGGGGAGAAATAGCTCCCTAAGGGTACTTATAGCAGTATGGAGAGAAAGGCATATCCCAGATACTGAAAAATAAGCATATTAGTGCCAGTGTACAAGAAAAGAGAACATTCAATACTGTGGGCAATATTGGGGTTGCATGAAAGTACTGGAAAGGGTGATTGATAAGCAAATATGAGTATCAGTAGGAAATAAGATGGGAGATGAGCAGTTCAGATTCAGACCAGGATGAAGCACAACTGAACTGACATTTGTAGTGAGACAAAAACTTAAGAAGCTAGTGATGAGGAAAGAGTTCAACTGGACATTCCAAAACTTGAAGCAAGCCTATGACTAGGTTCCAGGAAAGCTGATTTGGTCAGTCCTGCAGTGGTCTGAAGTTCCAGAAACACTGAGAATTATTGCAAGCTGTGTTCAAAGACCCAATGGCTCAAGTATGAACAGTGATCTCAGAGGGAGTGGGTGTGCATCAGGGTTCATCTCTGAGTCTGCTTCTGTTCTTTCTGGTAAGTGACTACTTTTGCAAACAGGTTGGAGGGTACAGATCAACAAAGTTGCTGTGTGCGGATGATGTGGCATTACAGGCAGACTGTTAAGCAAGAACTTCAGCAAAGGGTATGGAATGTAAAACTGAAGGCATATGGGATTAAAACTCAGCATAGATAAGACAGGTCTAAAGGCAGCAAAGGGGGCAAATAAGAAGTTGAGAACTGGTATAGAAGGGGAAATAGTGGAACAGGTTAACAGCTTCAGGTACCCAGGTGAAGTGGTTGAGAAGAAAAGTCTGAAAAAGGAGGTCAAAGCTAGAATCAGAGGGGCTACAGGCAACTAGTACAGATTGTCAAGTGTAGTGTATGACAGAAAAATGCCAAAGCTGCTGAAAAGGAAGGTGCAACCAGTACTACTCTAGACACAGAATCCTGGACAGTGAAGGCAGAGCAGTTGATGAAGCTAGAGTTGATGGAGATGAAGTGCCTGAGATGGGTGCTTAGATGCACAATGTGGGACAAGCGACAGAATGAGGTCCTAAGGGCAAAAGCCAAAGTAACACTGATTGCAGAGAATGTCAGAAAGAATGTATTACAGTGGTTCAGGCACAAGTGAAGAAAAAGCATAAAATGATTTGGGGCAGACAGAAAGAAAGTAAGAGGAAATGAGTGCATCCAGCAAAGAGATGGTTGGACTGTGTGACAGAAGACTGCAACAGTAAGGCATGACTGTCGAAGAAGGTAGAAGTGTGACATTGAATCGAAGGAGATGGTGACAGTTGACGCAACACTGTGACCCCATGTAAAAAATGAGAAAAAAGGGGGTTCATGATGATGAATGATTTTTATTTTGAAGATAACTCAGCGTTGCTGAGATTACCATTCTATATCCTTAAAGTCATCACATATGTTACACTCTTGCAATATTAAATACTATTTTTTTCTTAATAGGAGGAGTAAATTGTGGTTAGCTGATTTCTAGGATCATACAATATAGACCTACTTGACCTAGCAAAGGAGATGCAACTCTTATGTGGAATAAATAAGGGGGTCTCAAACAAGCTTTTAGACATTCAGTCATAAAGGAGTCAGGGTCATGTCTGGCCTGATATTCTGACTGAGAGAGCTATATTTCAGCTTTGGTCAACATATTCTTACCACAATTCAGTGGTGGCCCAAAAGTTAGTGTTACGAGAAAGACTTTTTTTTTTTGTGGCGAGTTTTATAGCTAGAAGCTTGGGTATCTCCAAAAAGTACCAGCAATGTTAAGAATCCTTTGAAGAACGTACCATAAGGACATTCACAACTGAAATTTTATCTAGAGAGGAATGTGAGAGATTTTTTGAAACAGAGAAATGTAACTAAAACAGCTGTGACTCTCATTATAATGGAACCATTAGGCTATAATTTTTGCAAAAACTAGTTTCAAACCAAAAGACCACTTGCTATATATAATAAATCCCCTTCCTTCCATCACAAAAAGGAGGTAAGATTGGTTAGTAAACATCAGAAGTACATCATTAGAAAGCATAAGGCATAATATGAATGAAAAGTTGTCATCCCTTACAAGAACAACCAATAAGTCTTTTTTTTTTTCAACTATATAAGAAACTCAGAAGCAACACCCAACATTATTAACTGCTGTCTAATGACACTATTTACATTGATCTAGAAGCTATCTGTAATATGTTTTGTAACAAATTCAGCTTCAATTTTACCTCACTTATGCACATCTGTGCTCTCCCCTTTATCTCATACAAAATCTCCACACATAATAACTTTAGATCAAACACTAATGTTGTTGTCTTTTGGTTTTCCTGGTTAGGGTTCACCACAGAGGAACTCCAGTCTGCTAATGATTGGCAGTAGATTTTCACGAATGCCGTGGTGCCAGCTCGATGTTCAACCTTCAATGAAGGCACGCCCATTTACGCACGTCTTTCGAACGCCCACCCAACCATGGGGAGGACATGCAGACTCCACACAGAAGGCACTCCCTGCACTCCAACCAAGAATTGTACGGGAGAACCTCTTGCTGTGAGGCAACAATGTTAGATCAAACACTAATATAGACCACAAATACCATGCCCATGGCCGCTAAATCCCTGCTGTTTCCCAGCTTTTGCAAAACACAGATTTGTTCAAACCATCCTGACTCTATTCAGCCTTAGCCTCTCAACTGGCTATACACTAAATATCTAGAGAGCTGCCACTGTGGTGCTATAGTACACAATGGTATATCCAACACAGACCATGGGAGCTATGGGCCTGTTAGTCTCCCCAGTGCCATTACTCAGCACTAATCAGCTTGATTTTGTGAAAGGTAGATTCTGCAAGTCAACCTAGTTGACTTTCTTAAAGAGATGCTTAAGCCTTGGATAATAGCCAAGCTTTATACACTGCCTATGCAGATATAGCAAATGCCTTTAACACACATCTCCATGCTGCTATAATTGACAAGCTCAGCCTGTGCAAAATTAATCCCTACATTATCTGCTGTATAGACATGTGGCTCACTAGTAGATCACATGTAGTCTAGATAAGTGGTGCTTTCTCCTTGCAAAGAACCACCACTTAGTGGTGGTTCTCAGGTCCACAGGGCTCAGTCTTAGACCTTTCCACTTTGATATTTGGTTATCGAATGTGAAGGCAGACATCAAAGGCATATGGGTTATCTAGACTGCAGATAACTGCAAACTGGGAAGTACGGCTAACTCCACTGCTGAAGTTCATATCCTGCACAAAGTGCTTGACCTCATCAACACCTGATGCACTGATAAGGTATATAAAATCAATGCCAAAAAGGTAACACTTTCATTTGGAATACAAAAGTACCCAAATACAAGATACATAAATGTCACCGTATCCTTAAAATCAACATAGTCATTGGAGATCTGGGAACAATCATCCACAAGGTTATATCCTTTGGTTGTCCAGTATCAGTCAGAGTGAGGAAATGATCCTATCTCTCTCAGTTACACAAAAAAAAAAAAGTCATCTGGAACTAAGGAAGTCATAATTCCTCTTTATTCTCCCTCATTAGGCACATCATAGGATGCAATGCAACCTTCAGCATGTCCCTCGGTAAACACTTTGTCCGACTTAAATGGTCCTGGAAAATCTCTCAATTTTGCCTTTTTGCCTGGTTCATGGCTGAAAAGGGACTTCAGACCAACCCCCTACCCAGGTATAAGATAATAAATAAATACATCTAACAAGGACCATGCTTGATATTAAAAAACAAATCTTAAAGTTCATGTAAGCAATGAGACAAAATTATTTAAGATTCATTTTTCAGCAGATTTTGTTAGCATAATTAATTACCTATTTCTTACTGCACGATTAATAATTAATTCATTAATAATTTATAAATAATTCCTTTAATTTATATACTATAAGTAGTTTCTGCCATTTCATTGTTGGGTTTTTTTTTTTTTTTTTGCACCTATATGATGCTGTTGCTGTTCTAACCTCTTCCAAACAAAGGCATAACAAGTCTTTCAGGAATTATTGATCTTACAATGTTAAGTTTTCTTTTTTCTCGAGTCCAGCATTCAGCTACTTTGCAATGCTTATTTGATTATTTAAGATATGTGGACATGCAAAATGTCAGTGCTTACTTAATTCCTTTATGTTCTCTTTTTATACCCTGCCATGATGTGAGGGCCTCTTATTTGCATAAACACTCAAAGACGCTCGTTCCCAGTACTAGCATTGCTTTTGCACAACGGCATAATAACAGAATATATGGCTAACTGGTCCTTTACATTAGGAAGGGACAGGTCCCAGTATGATTTTACTTTGTTATATTAAAAAAAAAAGGATCATCAGCAGCAGGCCAAAACCAGATGCATTTTTTATCTGCATTATTTTAGTTCGTTTTCAAAACAAAGGGATTGTATGTTCTGTGCTGACTTGATGGAAAAGTGAGTAAACTACAATTTGTGATGCTGATGATTTGAGTCTGAAACTGTACTCAGCACACAGGACTGTAAGCAGAGGGAGGGAAGGACTAATTACTTTGAGGGTGACTATCCTTTCTATGGAAAACAAAAAGAGATAGATTTGGTTCCGACATGCCTATGTACTCTGCTTGCTTTGCTCTTGAGGAGAATTTCTAGGTGTCCATATCTCCAGCACATAATATTGTTACGATCAAAGACCTGATCATAACTTTCTATGTTGATTTTATATATATATATATATATATATATATATATATATATATATATATATATACACATATATATATATACATACACACCAAAATACATAAAAGGCGACTGCTCTTCTTTAGTCATAGTAAAGACTGTTGTAGGCTGCATCACAGAAAATCATATTTATGGTAAACATTATATGTAAACTAGCACTGTGTTTCATAGAATGTATTGATTTCTGTCTGTTCAAAGTTGCATTCATCAGATGCATGCCTGATGTTTCTGTAGCTGTTGGTGACAGCAATCAATTTTAATTGATGAAATAATTTTGTTTATGTGGGCGAAAGCTTCTACAAACAGAAGTTGGTTAATCATGCGAATACACCTTTTCATATTAATGAAATCCATCAACATTAACATCTTTTTGATTAGACATTGTAATTCCAGCACCGAGCAAATCCTGTATTAATCATGCAGTTAGGTAAGCAATGTGGCATTTTTATGGCACCTTTGAAGTTAAACTGTCAGTAATGCAATCTGGAATATTATGATTTCATGCAGTTGTGATTCATTAACTTGGATGCCTAAATGGATTGGTATAAAACATCTACATCAGACTTTGTTTCAACATGCTAAGAGTTTCAAGAGTTTTTAACAATATTTCATTATTTTACAAAACAGCATGTCACACACTTTGTGTGGTCCCACCCCCAGTGCCAGATTTTGAATGAATTATAGCAATGAGGTAATGTATTCATTAAGAAGAACTTGTGTAATTATTTATTAAAGTGCTGTAATGAATTGCTTAAAATTGTATATGATATAAACAAATGCTGTACTACAGAAAAATATCATTTTGTAGACCTCAAAGTACTTTCATTTCCTAAGGCAGAAACTAAATTCACTGGGTGTTATGCAGAAACATACAATGTGCAATTTATTACATGTTGTTCCATGTTTATTAAAAACAGAATTATAAACCAAGTTGCAACACTTAAAATTCATGCATAGCTTTTGAAATAAGCAATATGTTTGGGCTGGCTTATTCTGAGTAAAACTAACTTGCTTACAAGCCTACCACAGTTGAAGAAAGAAAACAGTTTCTCATTTAGCTTGACTTGGTTTCATAGCCTCAAAACAAAGCTAGAACCCTTCAAAATGGGGGAAACAGAAAATGAATATCTTCTGGCCTGACAATGCAGCAAACTTTAGTATCCTTAGTTATACGAGGAGGAAGAGGAATCAGACTATTATAGCACTTAAGCAGCATTTCTTAAATAATGAAGAGCAGGTGTGCTTCAAGGGAGGCTAAGACAAATCTTTTGTGCAGAGTCAGGTAAGCATACAGGAAAATATTCAATGATTATTCAAATCCTGCATAGAAGAGGAAGTCATTAATAAAGAAAATTGTACTAAGCCAAGTCCTAATTAATTATTCTGAGATTGTGTGTGTGCATGTGCGTCTGTCTGTCTTAGTTGGACTGGTCTATTCCTAGAGATGTTTTAATATGTAAGCCCAAAATATGCCTATTACTTCCGGCATATCTAACAGAAGGTTAAGGATCGTGAAGAAACGCACTTAAGTATTTGGATCAGAACATTAAAAACACTTTCAGCAGATACAGAGCTTAGGATACTCATTTGCAGATCACTTATGCAAAATGATTTTGTTGCTTTAGGAAAAAAAACTCATGTAAAACTTGACAACTCTATATGCAGCATTGTGGAAATGACTCTACAGGAAGCTGAAAATGCAGCAGCAAATTCTAGATGCATAGACATAAGTGAGAGTTGTAGCATAGTACTGGAGTTAAGATCACAATGATAGCAATAGTGCACAAGCAGGGTTGTTTGTGATTGTGATTCTCTATACTGAAACTATGCCTTTCTGCAGAATGCTTTATGTGAAGGAATATTCAGCTTCTAAAATAACAGTTGTTTTCTGGCAAGTGATCTGTATTACAGGTTGTGCTATCACACATCTTTGGAATTTGGCCTCTTACTAGAATACATTACACTTCAGTAGCAGCAATTGTCACAGCCATATAACACAACATTGTGCTGTTTTGATTTTGAACCTTTGCTATACCTCATTAATATACTAAGTCTTCCTCATGTACAATTTCATCTCTCTCATTGCTGGAGTATTCATATAACATCCTTGCCAAAGCTGTTAAAAACAAATGTAAGAAGGAAAATCTGGCTGGTGAGTCAGTCACTTCAGTGTCTTTTCCATATCAGAACAGCTGTACATTTTGCGATGTTCCAGACTATATTTTTCAGAAGCTAAAAAGGTTTGTATAAACCAGTTAGCTCAATATCCTCTCACCACAACAGCTGTGAATATTCCAGCTGTCTTGAAGCTTGTAGATAGTTTTCTTTTGTTTTATCTTTAGACTGTTTTCAGACTCCATTCATGTTTTTCCCTTGTAAATTCAGACTCTGCCCATAAAGTATTAGGCAAAAAAAATGCTTTTGGGGTGACCTACATGCATTTTCTAGTTGAGTGATATTGGTAAAGCAATAGATAGAAATGGGCTTCACAGATACCACTCACTTGGATATTCATATCTACTTTTATTGTACCACAAGCCTACCTTTCCTGCAGGGAACACAGAATAAAGTGATTTGTTCCTTTTTAATTTGATTTATGAGTGAGAAGGTCACTGAAAAAACAATCAGTAAAAACAAAATGAAAACTCCAGCAAAGCTAGAACTTCCAATGAGTGACCTCCCAAATCTCTTGTATCAGAGGCACATGGGATATATGCAAATGAGCCTTACAAAAACGGCTAGTGGGGTTTGGCTTTATTGGCCTGAAATTGTCTATTAAAATGAAACAAGTCATGGGCATTCAGAATTGCCAATGAGCTGAAACACCTGACATTCGTAAGGCTCATTTGCATATATCCCATGTGCCTCTGATACAAGAAGTTTGGGAGGTCACTTAGTGGACGTTCTAGCTTTGCTGGAGTTTTCATTTTGTTTTTACTTTTAACTTGATTTGTAATCTGACTGATGGAGGTCTATCACCATGTCTGTTGTCACACTATAGAAACTCCATTCTTTGCGTTCTTGCAGGGGCCGGAGTCCACAGTACAACAGCATGATCTACAGGGGACACATATTAAATGCTAGTACAGAGAAATAACATTCCCTGCGCTCAAGTTATGCCCTATATCTCTGCAATCACAGTGGCAAAAAAGAAAAAATCACAACCACACACACCATGTGTACAACTTTTCTGCATTAAAGGAAAAACATGTAAAGGCAGACCTGACAGAGGCAGAAGAGTAGAAATAAGAAATTTACTAGGTTTCCCTATTTAAACATGAACTAGAATGGTGGCTAGTGGTATAGCTATAAACAGAGATGTTAACAAGCAGCAAATGATGCCATGATATGCATTAGACGGCTTTGATGATGCATGAGACATCACAACCCTTGTGTATGTGTATTTAAATGTTTTAATATAAATCCTGGGGAATATTTTATTACACTTCTGATGTAGGAACAGACAACTGTGGCTGAGCTGTTAATTGCTTTTACATTAACCAGGTCTACTCAATGTCTATTAGTTGAAAACTCTGTTGAAAAAACTATTCAGAATTTCACAAAGTATGTTGAATTACCTAAAACTTACATGCAGAAAATGCTAAATACAAAATAGACTCACCAGTTTCAGTTCTGCACAAATTAATCTTATAACTGAACAGCTATTAGAATGAAAGTTGTGTTTGTAGAAATTCTCTCGCACACTAATTAATATATGTTTATTCAATTATTTTTTATGCAAATCAGTCAGACCCCAGAATTAAATAAATAAGGAGATTTGCAAAGCATTTCACTCTTCCAAAACCCACCTCAGGCCACAGGACTACCAATTCCAAACTAACATTCCTCATTCAAAGCTACCACAGGCCTATTAGCTTGATATTAACTGTGCTTAATAGGGCCCTTCTGTTCAGGTAGGTAGTTGCCTTTAAAGAAAACACAGATTAGAGTAAGGTCTGAAAAAGTTCTCAATTTGCCTTTTTTCTTTCTATGGTTAATTTGGATAGAACACAAAAACCTTAAACACAGAGTATGGATTCATATGATTTGAAAATACATATGCACATCACATCAGCATTCTATAAGTTTAGTTGTATAGGCAACATTTTGTTAACAAGGGTGAAGCTTTTCATTCTGAAGTTTGATCAAAGAATGTCTAAGAAGTCTGTAGAGTGTAAATATAAAAAGAACAACTGTACTGAGTTGTCTTGAATGATGATGATTTATTATTTGTCTATCCATTAGGTTTTTTTTTACATTTAGACTACGAGTCTCATTATGCAAGTGTATCTTTTGGAAATGAAGCAGTGTGTGCGGTAGTAATTTCACTTCAGATGATTCATACTGCTGGAAACAATAGGAATCAAGCCTTAGATTTATATATAAAATTTGTCTTGTAATCCTCTTACCGTAATCACTATGACAGAATGCATTATGAAGTTCAGTAGTAAAAAGCTTTTCATGACTTCTTTATCCTGCCTAGTACTGTTCTGCCAGAAGAAATTAATTGGTTATAATTATGCCCATTTAATTTTTCATTCATTCCAAAAAAAAAACAAGTAGTACCAAGTAGCACATATGCATTCTTTAATACAATGTACTTAAGCAATAATGAAAGTGTGACCCTGGAGCAATGTGGGACTAACACCACCACACAGGGCTTTCCTAACAATTCCCCTACAACTTCCACCAGGAAGGAATTATTTCCCTGATTGCATAGATAAGCAATCTAGCTAAACAGGAGGAGAACACCTCAATTTTGCCAAACTACTGTCTTCAATACCACATTTTCAAATAATAAATAATGCATAAATAGAGAGCAAATATACAGAGGTCAAAAAGTGCACAGATAATATGACAACAGTCAATTACACAGACAGAATGTATACAAATGTCAAATCTACATCTAAATAGGTACGCTATATCTCACAAAGGAAATAATGGCACTATCTGAACAACAAAAAAAGGTGAACGTCAAAGACAAAACTTCACAGATATGACTGAAAGAGTAAGACAATACAAAGCTAAGCCAGTTCTTGGTTTCTGTTCCATATATACATTAATTTTTGTTCCTCACTCCTGTATAAAAAAAAAAAAAAAAAAAAAAAAAAACAGGAACCATCAGATTGTCACTTCTTTCAGCACACAAATGGCTGTAATTATATTGCATCAAATGTCATTACTTTCTTTCTGACAAAGAGGAACAGCAGACCAGCTATCCGCAGCATTTCTGAAGTACACTAACTGCATTTGATGACTCTTACTTTCTGTCCCTCCTGTATGTGTCTTAGTTTTCTGCAATTAATAAAGTTCTTACTGTGAAACTGAGAAAAGTAACAGTCTGCACTTCATATGCAAATCTCATGCATTTCCTTTAATTTACTTTTACATTCAAAGAAAGAAAGAAAGATTGCAAATTTACATACATTTTTATGCCATGGGCAGCAATAGAGGAGAAAAAAAAACACTTCCTTAAATCAGTTTTCTGTAGTCTAGCACCATAGCAGTGGATAGTATTTTAGCATGGCAGCAGGAGGAGGTGTTATGATCCTCAAGTAAGACCACCCCTGCTGCTTTTTGTACATCACTTTATAAGCTCTTCTTAGGTCAGGGCCTGCTGAGCCTTATTCAGCAAGATTGCATGGCAGGTTATTTATCGAATGTGACTTCCCCAATTTGCAAAAGCAAAATCCTTGCAAAAATGCAAATAAAGAAGCAGAACAAAATCTGACATGGGCTGAAAAGAAAGAACTTGCATTTGCAGATGGCCAGGCCCAAGCCCCACCAGTATGAATAACCCACACCCCTTATTGTATGAAATTTGGCAACAGTAAAGGGGGGGGGCAAGGCTGTATTCTCAGATATGCTGTAACTGAAATAATAAAGTAGGTGATTCCAGATTAATAGTCTCAAGAACAATGCACGTCTAAGTCAACACACAACTTGTCAATTCTTGAAACCAGCAAACAAACTAAATAAATTGTGATACTCAAAACAACCAAGAGAAAACTCTCGGTTTTTCTCAGGAAAGCATAGCCCCAAGACTCCCCTAGATTTCTAAACATTTGGATTGGGGAAGTTAACTCTCAGAGTTCAGTAATCTTGCACTTCTTACTAAAAATATTGACAACACTTCAGCAATCAACAGATATGCATCAGTCACTCTGGAGTCGGCAGACTTTTCCTGCATGCAGTGCTGTGGTCTCTTCCCAGCATTGGTGGTACTGGGAGATCTTCCATTTCAAAACATTGACTAAAATTTCTTTCTGTTTTGTAAAGTAAAGCAAGATGTTGCTGCTTGGTCTGTGCATTATCATGGGGAATGGAAGTGCATTTTCAGATCATGGTAATTATGGTGTTTCTGGACAGGATGAGTGGCCTTATAAAACTGCAATCTAGCACAGAGGGGAGAAATTGTTGCTTGTTATGAACAAATGCATCAAGAAGAAAATTCACTGTGAGATGTTGATATCCAACTACCTAAATAATAATAATCACAAAAGTATTAAGAATACGCAGCCAAACAAACTAATTACAGGATACAACTACCATCTTTTTAGAGGCATCAAGTAAATTTCCACCTGCAATGTTGGGGAATTCAGCACTCATGCTCATCATACTAAAATACACTAACTCCATTATCACATCATTGTGTGAAATTCAGACACACCTTGTAAGAGTGAAAGCAGTAAGCACACAAGATATGATCTCTCTACCAAGTCACCTAGTAGAAAATATGAAAAAGGCGGCATTGGTGAAAAGGGAGCAGGGAGATGATATTCAACTAGGTTCTCAAACTATGTGGAGAATAACCTATAGATAAGGAAAGTGACATTAAATCTTATGACTCTTGCAAGTTTCACCTGTTACAGCAATGCATGGCTGACGAATTATTACTCTGAAATCAAAGTGAAGCTTGTATTGTTCTTGGTACAGCATCACTTTCATAAATGTGATGTAGTGGACTGCTCCCTGATGCTCCACAATAATATCTATATGACCCCATTTCATTCACTGAATTTTCATTTGTCTGAAACTGAAATTGCTGAGGCCACTTTATGAAAATCCACTACTCCGAAACTTCAGTTTGCCAAATTTCACTTCCGTGAAATGTTTACTGTGATGCTGGCAGTGTAAAATGTACAATTATATAATGTTTATGTACCTTCTAGTGCACTGTACCAGTTAAGTTGCATGGCAGATATGCTATTTAAGTTGTGGGAAACAAATTGAAAAGAACTCGTATTTTTTAAATAGAGATTGCACTACAGTATGGATGGAGAACTCGACCGTTGTTGTCACTGTAGTGCAATCTCAGAGTTGCTATATATAATTTGCAGGGGGTCTTGCCCCCCCTGCAAGAATCAGAGAATATGTGTTGCTGTGCATGTCAGTTTTAAGTAACTGTCATGTCAGTGTTTTGTAATTCGGCAAACTGACGTTTCGGTGTAGTGGATTTTCGTATAAGTGGTCTCGGCAATTTCAGTTTGAGAGAAATGGAAATTCGGTGAATGAAATCAGACACACACACACACACACACACACACACATATATATATATATATATATAAATATATATATAAACAAAAACAACACAGAACTACTGTTTATCATCTTGTAACATAGTGAAGTATATGCTTCCCAGACTGTCCCTTGCTAAAGCCTTGTGTTGGGATAAAAACTCTAAAGCTGTTGCCTAAATGATTTTGCCTTAAACTTTAGTTCCTTCAACACTGATGAATGACCCATAAAGTAAAGTAGTTTCTCATTTAGTGCTGTAATTGATTTACCATTTCATTGATAAACAGTAACCGCTATCTACTCAACAAGTATGCTATCCTTTGGTAACAATAGTGTTTAGTGTATTAATAACCATTAATATAGTTCATTACCTTATCAACTTAATCAGAGACCAAAATCCATTCCATATTTCCTGCATAATGTAACAGTGACCAAATGCTGGTGGCTGACGGTACCTATTTCACACTAATCCATTTATCCAACCAATCTATAGCACAACACTGCAGACTTTTTTTAACTGTACTTAAAATTATGTGTTGGATTTGACCAAACTGCATTTTTAAGGGATAAAGGGATGAATGCATATAGAATTAAACTACAAATAGTTATTTAAATTAGACCAGCTTTACTTTCACCATCCTAATATCTTAATTACCAAACCTTATCCCTTTTTATTTTCAAAACCATCATTATCTGTTGTAAACTATATTATAGGTTCACAGATGAATACTTTGCTAACTGCCAAGAAGGGCCATTTTAGGCCTAGCCAATAGCTCAAGATCCGAATCAAACTCTATAACTTATGTTTATGAGGTCAAGACCTTAACCATTACAACAAACCCACCCACTATACTTAATTTATGCAATGATTTGACCAAACTTGACCAATATTTAATTTCAGAAACCTAAGCAGCTAATGTTACGCTGTTTGGCTGCAAAATCCTAATTATTTT
Organism: Protopterus annectens; assembly: GCF_019279795.1. Lineage (NCBI taxonomy): Eukaryota > Metazoa > Chordata > Ceratodontiformes > Protopteridae > Protopterus > Protopterus annectens. The sequence continues at coordinate 526,221,557 of NC_056743.1, forward strand.
TTCTTAAATTTCAGGACCCTAATTAGCTAAGCTCACATGCTTTAGTTTCAAAAACTTGTACATGTTCTTATCACTTTACTTTCAAAAATCGACTCAACTATCTCTTTTAGTCTGATAAAGCTAACTAATTAATCTTCAGCCTTTAAATTTTGTCTTAGATAAATTCAAGTCGTTCACTTTTTTCTTTAGGAAAATAATTCACACACCAGACAGCAAATTTAATGTTTTTAACAGATAAGATTTCCAATATTTTTCTTTGTTAGTGCATCTGAAGATTGATACATTAGCCAATGTAGAAAAAAAGGATGTACTCAATAAGACGTGTACTACCACATACAGAAGCATCTTTCCATGATGCATACAAGAATAATAAGAGACTCTGCTCAAATCTGAAGCTCATCCTAAAGAGTCGAGGTTGTGGTCTTAATTCATGGAAATAGATTTTATTTATTTGAAGAAAGTCTGGAACATACCACTGAGGCATGATGTACTAAACTACAAGTGGGCGCACATACAGCAGAACTTCTAAAAACAAATTACTTATGTCACAAAACACTAATTTGAATATTTAAAAACATACAATTCTAAAAATGAATCTGGGTAATTGAGGTGCCTTCTTTTATTAGTCCAGTCTTTCAGCAATAACATTTCTTTCAAAACTCTCAAGCACTTTGACAAGCAACAGTCATTCAGTACTAGGGGGATGGTTCACCTCTGAGCGGTAATATCCTGATCACAAATGATTATGTGGCGAGAGAAACTGACAGTGTCATGATACTGATTACTGAAAAAGAATGTCTTATTATATTTCCAATGTGCAAAAGTAGATGCCACCACAGATATGAGAAGAAAACAACAAGATTTAAAAAAAATGCAACCCAATCATTATTTACCGATCCAAAAAAAGAGACTGCAAGTTAGGTAACATGTTGAGGGAAATCTGTTAAATACAAGTCCAAAAAAATAGCCAGCACTATCACACTCGATAGAGCCGTTCTTTAAGTTACTTAATCTATTTAAAACCAGTAATCAGATAATACATTTATTATACTCACAATCACATGGTGTATAATTAGTGCCTCTGTTTCAGGATAGCTTTGAAATTATAAAAAATATTCCCACCCGGAGCACTTGCTGCATTTAACTTTTCCTAAAGGCGGCTCCTGATTTGCAGCTTAATGTTTTGGATTTTATGCTTTATTTCTGCATCAGGACTTAACTCTATCTTGCTGACTGACTTTTCCTGATAACTTACTACTTATATATGACTAAATAATGTTAAGCACTGGATTTGTTTTTTGAAAATAAGCAAAGCTGGTAACCCTGGTCTAAGGTCTTCCCTGAGAATTACCCTACATTCATTCATGAACACTATTACTACCTTCAGCATGCCAGAGACAAAGATCCAGTACAAAAATTATATCTTTTAACAACTTGTTAGAAGGTTGGTGTCTATAACAGTGCCTTTGCTTTGTCAGTTTGTCAAAGATGATTTGCATCCTGTCACTTTCTTATTTCACCAGGGTTTACCTATCTCATAATAATGGAGTATGCTAGCTGCACAAAAAAATGAAGTGTACTGGAAGGGTCTAAAATTTCCAATCTAAACTGTACCAAATCATGAAGGCAATGCTATGCAAGGAGTTTGAATAACAAAATGACAAGTTTGGCAGCACAGATATTCCTGTATGACATTATAATATGCATGGTCACTGAAACGTAAACTGATGATATAATCAGCATTTCAGAGACGCGCATACAATACACAAAATTAGAAATAGTCTTTCTAATTATATTAAATGCTAGCTTCAATCATAATTTTATCTAGTCACAATTAAGTTAAAATTCTCCAAGCAATTAATGACTTAGATGCACTCTTTTATTCAGTGATGTAGATTTCTGTTCTTTTATGCCACTCAATGCAAGCAGTTTTATCTTGATGTGGATAATTTATTAACAGCATTGAATGGAACACACAAGACTGATTGACAAAAGACATCTTCAACTGAAATGAAAAGGCCAAACTCATCATGTTAGAAAAAGGAAAGACTTGAAATCAAGAATTAAGACTGACCTTTTCTTAAACGTATATAAAAAAGCAAAAATAAAATTCTACCCTAAGGAGCACCCATGGTTACCCAAATATCTTCATTGATAGTTTCAGAAATGTATGGATACACGATGCATTTAGACAAACAGGTAGCATTTATTCATAAAGCAACTCAAGAGAAATGTCACTTTAGCATCTCATATAAATCAGATTCTTGCATAGAAATACATCGCATTATGAGATATGCAGAGTCTTAAAATGTCAATGATTCTCTGAGTATGTGCGTGTGCATCTATTTATATACAGAAATCTAACTTTGGATCAGCTGCACAGAACTGTTGATCCAGAATTCACTAAAGCCCAAACATCAAAAGCAAAGTACAGTGATCCACAAAGAATTGAAAAACAAGGAAAACAGCTTTTTATGAACTCCCTTGCACCCCCACACCCCTAATAATTATATATATTGTGAAGGCTGCCAGCCTAGCTAGATAGGATTCTGTAAATAATTTTGTCATTTGTAAATATTAATGTAAGCCACACACTTGTTCTCTTAAATGTAAGAAAATTATGGTAACTACTGAACTTCAAAAATGTAACCACATTGCACTCTGCTGGAAGAAAGCTGATAAGTCAAGTATTGTATAATTGTTTGATCTCAAAACTTAGAGTTGAGATGTCTAAATGATTTAATTCTTCCTATTGTTTTGAGACCAAAGTTAATGGTTAGAATGTACATATATAATGTCTTTTATTGGTCTGGCTTCCTGACCAACTGCAAGATAAAAATGGCTTTTACACTCTGTGTTTCTGTTAGCCTGGGAAGCAGACAATTAATGACGTAATCTGAAATGAATCAGTGGTACTGTGTTATCAATTTAAGGACAGAGAGAGAGAATCAGGGCATTTTGCATTTGTTTTCAGAACTGACATCACCAGCACTTCATTGCTCTTTGTTTTTAGAACTGACATCACCAGCGCTTCATTGCTTTGTATATAAGTTTATTTTAGAACTGTTTGCGCTCTTAGATAGAGATAGGAAATAGTAAGTCTAGTCTAGATGGTTTCTGTATTGATGTCAGAACTTTTCTGCTGTATTATTTTAAGCATTTCTCTGAGATCTCTGAACTCTTGACTAGCACTGTGTAGTAAGAAGTATTGTCTTGTGTTGTTATTATTTATTATTAAATATTTTTAAACCTTTCAACTGTGGCTGTTTTATGTAGAGATAATTTAAGCCCTAGAGTACATTGCAAGAATATAGTGATACTGTCCAAGCCACTCCAAATAACCTTGCTGTTCATCACACTTACCATTTGGATAATAATATTGCACAGTAATAACTGGACACCCTTTGATAAGGACCTTATTAGTAGCTGATATTAGTGGTTGGTGGCTAGTGGTACTACCGTAAAGTCTGGGCAGAAGGGGCAGAGCTGGAGAACCTGTGCCAGCCTTCCCCAGAAATGTCTGTGTGTTTGTATACAACTCATATCTCAAAGTGTGTGTGCTTCAGCTACTTGAGCAGGGACAAGAAGCACTGGTTGGACAGAGAGGGTGATGGAGGTTTTAGTTTGACCACTAAGCTGAGATCTGGACCCTATAGCTGTGCCAGTGGGTAGTCTTATTAGGGATCTGGAGAGAAAGGGAGAAATCAGCCCCAGACTGACTGTGATCTCTGTGTCCTCTTAAGGGAAACTGTACTTTACTGTGAGTGTATTTGTTATCCTTCCCAATGTGGACGCCCCTCACTGGTGTTAGTGGTGAGGATTGAGGCTCCTTGATTGCTGGGGCAGTGCATGGGTGTCACATATACCAACTCTGAGATCACAGTCATCATCTTCTTTCGGCTGTTCCCATTAGGGGTCGCCACAGTGGGTCATCTGTTTCCATTTCTTCTTGTCCTCTGTATCTTGCTATGTCACACCAACCACCTGCATGTCCTCTCACACCACATCCATAAACCTTATCTTAGGCCTTCCTCTTTTCCTCTTACCTGGCAGTTCCATCCTTAGCATCCTTTTCCCAATATAACCAGCATCCCTCCTAAACACATGTCCAAACCAGCCCAATCTTACCCTCTAATATATTGATTCCTAATCCTGTCCAATCTCATCACACTAAATGCAAATATTAACATCTCTAACTCTGCCACCTCCAGCTCTAAATCCTGTCTTTTCACCAGTGCCACAGTCTCCAACCCATATAACATAGCTGGTCTCACTACCCTCTTACAGACGTTCCCTTTCACTCTTACTGGTACCGGTCTGTCACAAATCACTCCTGACACTCATTTCCACCTGCTCCACCCTGCATGTACTCTCTTCTTCACCTCTCTTCCACACTCACCATTACTCTGAACTGTTGCTCCCAAGTATTTAAAATCATCTGCCTTCACCAGTTCTAGTCCCTGCAGTCTCACCATTCCTCTGTCCTCCCTCTCATTCACACACACATATTCTGTCTTAGCCCTGCTGACCTTCATTTCTCTCCTCTCTACAGCATATCTCCACTTCTTCATGGTCTTCTCAACCTGTTCCCTACTCTCACTACAGATCACAATGTCATCCATAAACATCATAATCCATGGGAACTCCAGTCTGGTCTCATTTGTCAACCTGTCCATCAATATTGCAAATATGAAAGGGCTCAGAGCTGATCCTTGATGCAATCCCACTTCCACCTTGAAGCCATCTGACACTAGTGCCACAGACCTCTCCAATTTCACACTGTCCTCGTACATATCCCGTACCACTCTTCCATACTTCTCTGCCATTCCTGACTTCCTCATACAATACCACAACTCATCTCTAGGCACCCTGTCATATGCTTTCTCTAAGTCCACAAAGACAGAACGCAACTCCTTCTGACTTCTCTAAATTTCTCCAACACCCTCAGAGCAAACATGGCATCTGTACTGCTCTTTCCAAGTATGAAAGCATACTTCCACTCACTATCATCACCTCCCTTCTTAACCTAGCTTCCACTACTCTTTCTCATAAATTCATGCTGCAACTCATAGGTTTTATCCCTCTGTATTTACTAAAAGCTTTGCACATCACCCTTATTCTTAAAAACTGGTACGAAAACACTTCTCCACGTCTCAGGCATTCTTTCACTTTCCAAGATTTCATTAAACAATCTGGTTAAAAACTTCACTGCAATCTCTCCTGAACAGCTCCATGCTTCCACAGGTATGTCATCTGGACCAATAGCATTTACATTCTTCATACTCTTCATATCTGTCCTTACTTCCTCCTTGCTAATCCATTGCAATTCCTGATTCATTATCCCCACATCATCCAACCTTCTCTCTCTCTCATTCTCTTCATTCATCAGCCCCTCAAAGTACTCTTTCCATCTGCTTAATATACCTTCTTGACTTGTGAGTACATTTCCCTCATTATCCTTTAATAGCCTTACCTGCTGCATATCTTTCCCAGCTCGGTCACTCTGTTGAGCCAATCGGTACAGGTCATTTTCTCCCTTAGTCTCCAACCTTTCATACAGCTCCCATATGCCTTATCCTTAGCCTTTGCCACCTCTTTCTTCACCATGTACCTCATCTCCTTATACTCATATCTACTTTCATCTCTATGACAATGTTACTTCTTCGCCAACCCCTTTCTCTGTATACTCTTCTGTACTTCCTTGTTCCACCACTAGGTCTCCTTGTCCTCCTTCTTCTATCCAGATGTCACACTAAGCATGTTTCTAGATGTCTCCCTTGCCAGCTCTGCTGCAGTTGCTCAGCTATTTGTTAACTCTTCACTGCCACCCAGTGCCTGTCTTAATTCTTTCCTCAACTCTACCTCACATTCATCCTTCCACAACTTCCACCATTTGACCCTTCACACTGCCCTCACTCTCATCCTCCTCTTCATGATCACCATCATCATCCTTCAAATCAGGGGTCCAAATGGAGAGATGAAAAATCAGTAAGGAAAGGAGAGTAGTGCTGAAAGTAAAGTCATCCTCAAGTCTTGGGGATTACCTCCACGAGGTGAACCCTGTTTTACACAAAATCTCATCAAGGCAACACTGATATATAGACTGTATTTGTATAGCATATATCTTGAACAGAAGTATGTGAAAAGCTAAAAAATGATAGCTGGGTGCATTAGACCCAGGATAAAAAGGTGCCCAAATCCTGGTAGGTGCCCTGGTGCCAGGACTGGAAAAAAATGACAGTGTAGAATCCTCAAAATATGGAAACATTCCTACAATGGGGCCAGGCCGAGGGGGAGGATGGCCCCCCTGTTGTAGAAGGAAGTTGCAATCCACAAAAACGGATAGGCCAAAAAAAGAGCCATAAAGACAATAGAGTGGACTATTGAGGATAAGAAAGAAATGATGTATTGTTACTATTATGCAAAAAGCCCAGAATTTCCAGACACAAGATATACAAAATGACTGAGAGAGAAATTAGAGGTAAGAAAAATACTTCCACAAGAAAAAAGCTTCAAATGAAAATATGCGTTCATTAATACAACAAATTTGTGAAAAACTGTATATAGATCAAGAATCTTTGATCTGTTTGAAAAAAGAAGTATTTGAGGAAGTGCAAAAATATAAACAAAACCTAGGGATATTTGAACAATATAAAAAAGTAGTATGGACATGGGAAAGAAAGAGAGATTTGATATGGTGTAATATTTATGGAAAGGAGAAAGCCAAATTAATCAATATAAAGAAGGCAGCCCTAAAGATATTCAAGAAGAAATACAGGCAAAGGCATCCGGATATGGAAAATGTTACAATAAAAAACATCACAAAGATGGAAAGTAGAAAAGAAGACTGGTAAAGAAGTTAAAAAAATAGAAGGTGCTTGTGAAGTGAAGGATTTGGTGTAGAAGGTCTAAATACACAGGTCACATCACAGCATGACAGAGTGAATCCCCAATGTGACGAGAAACAGGAAGATCAGGAAACATCTGAAGAAGAAATAAGGACATGGGAAAGAAAAAGAGATTTAGTATGGTATAATATTTATGCAAAGGAGAAAGCAAAACTAAACAATACAAAAAGAGCAGCACCAAAGATATTTGAAGAGAAATACAGGTGAAGGAATCCGGACATGGAAAACTTTACAATACAAAAAATAATAAGACGAAAAGGAAAAGTAGAACAAGAGATTAGTAATGGAGAAGTTAAAGAAATAGAAACTGAGGTCATGGAGTACCTGCAAAGTGAAGGATTCAGTGTAGAAAATCAAATGCAGAAACCACCACAACAGGATAGAGCAATGGATATTCCAATTAAGGGGAAACATGAAACAGGAAGCAATTGGTCAGGTGCTGTCAAGATATTTTGGAGCCTTCCACGGGAAATCAGTATAGACATTCACTTGAAGCTAGACAGCAAAGACAGGAACAGGAAACTGTGGAAAAACTGATGCCGTCAATGTTGACGAGTGAGTTTGGAAGAAAATGAGTTAAGAGAAGAGTTGCTTGGTTTAATAGACATGGATAGATATATTAAGATCATGGAGAAAAATAGACTGCAGAATATCAATAAAACACAAAAAAGTCAGAAGTCTGATAATACAAATGAAAGCAGTAATTAGAACTGTCCATAGAGATCTATGTGATATAACAGAAGTAAACAGAATATATTACTGTGCTGCTAAATTAATAACTGATAAAGTTCTACCACAAGAACACAGGGTAGTGAGGGAGAGAAAAGGGAGAAATCGAATACCATCATGGAAGTATCAAACAGAGAAAACTATAAAGCAATTAAGACAAGAAGTGTCACTCTTAGATGACTATAGAAAAGGGAATAGATCAACAAAAATACTAAAATGGGATTAAAGCAATGCACAGTATTAGAACAGACCAGAATCTATCATGCACTATCGCAAATAAACTAAAAATTTCAGCACAAGCAGAAAAACTTAGAAGATACACAGAAAATTTAAAGGAAAAGTACAAAATACGCAATTTATTGATGACCCAAAAATGTTTTACAGGCAAGTGGGAAATAAGGTAAAAGAAATTGAAAGACCACCAAATAAAAAGAGGAAGTAGATACATTTTGGAGAAGTATCTATGAAGATCCTGTGGAACAAAGACACTAAATGGATAGAAGAAGTAAAAGAGAGAATAAGAAGTTTAAAGGTGCAGGATATGAAATGTGATGAAGTAACAGACAAAGAGATTGAAACAAAGTTAAGAAAAGCCTCTAATTGGAAAACCCAGGCCCAGATGCAGTACATAACTTTTGGTTAAAAGTATTAGCATCTTTGCACAAGGATTTAGCCATGAGTAAGAAATATTTATATGCGCACCACTAAAGGACACATACCTGGCTAACAACAAGTAAAACAATGATCCTTAAGAGTCAACCTGCAAGCTACCCTAAAAATTACAGACCAATAACTTGCCTTCCAATGACATATAAGCTATAAATGGGAATTGATGCCAACATAGTTTATAGTCTTTTAGAAGAAAACTCAATTATGGCAGTAGAACAAAAGGGCAATAGAAGAAAGTCATATGGAGCAAAAGATCATTTGTTGTTAAAGTCATAGTGGAGAACTGCAAAAAAGGGGAAGCATTTAAGTACGGCATGGATTGACTATACAAAAGCATTTGATAGTATCCCACATTCATGGATAAAAGAGTGCTTAAAAATGTATAAGATACACCCTACACTTATTGACTACATTACAGTGACCATGAAACAGTGGCAGACCAGACCACTTTGCAATTAAGCTATGATAGAGGACAGTTTATTATCGCAAGGATAAAAATTCAAAGAGGGATATTCTAGGATGGCTCTCTGTCAGCATTGCTATTCTGCCTTGCCATTAACCCATTACTGGTTCATAGGCGTGTACTAGGCTAATGGACCTGGAGTCTTTACAAGCCTGGCCCAAAGAAATATGCCCAGGCACCGTGCCACTTGATGTTAGTTCACAGTGTCCCTATCCAGTAGGACAACTGGAGTGAACTTTGTTACCCATCCACTCGTCAAGATTTCTCTTGAAGAAGGCCAGTGAGGTGCTCTGTTTGACATGAATGGGAAGCTTATTCCAGAGTATGGGCAGTCTTTGAGAGATGAACCTGTCCCTCCAGCATGTTCTGTTAATTGTGGTAATGAGGTTGTGATATCCAGAGCATGTGGTGCGGGGGGATTGGGATTTCTTTAGGTGTAGCATTTCAAGTAGGGCTGGGTCAGACATGGCTTTGTAAGTCAAGCAGAAATCACCTCTAAGTAGATAAGAGACTGATAACAGCTTAAGTTTCTTGAGTCTGTCCTGTAGGGCATGTGTTTAAGGCCTAGGACCCTTTTTGCGAGGTGGCTGTTGTAGGGTGTATGGTCAGGTACATGCCAAATGGGCCGTTATATTCAATGATTGGTCTAATGAGAGATGGGTAGAGAGGGATGATGACCTCTTTCTTCCTGGATGTGAAACCTTTGGTTATAAGATGTGCAATGTAGAAGGACTTTCTGACCACAGTGACAATGTGGTGGTCGAAGGTAAGGTGACTGTCGACTAGGATGCCTAGATCTCTTATGTGTTCAGTGGACTCCCATCAATGTGGGGTTTCGTAGAAACTGAGTTTTTCCAAAGGGGATGATGATTTTTGTCATTAAGCTTCAGGCCATGGTTCCGACACCTGTCACGGTCTGAGAGAGACCATTTTGTAGGATGTCTGCATTACTTGGGGAGTTGATAATTTTATTTATTTATTTATTTAACAGTTTGTTTACTGGGATAGTCCACTGGGCCAAGAGCAGTCGATTTTCAATAGAGTCTCGGGGAAAAAACTCCATGAACAACTATATAATATGAAGACAATGTATTTACATTTATCTAATACTATTGAAGAATGATGGTATTACACAATATGACAAAAAATCCACAATTGCAGTGAAAATACAGTCAGAAAAGCAAAAGGTAAAATTACACGTGCACACATAAATAAGTCAAAGAAAAATCCATTGGTGCATATTCCTGTTAGATTTTTACAATGTGAAATAACACAGGGTTGACATTACAGTTTTACATGAAATCTTAGCAAAATTAAAGTAGGATGGGGGATAAGAGGTGTTAATTGTTGAATGTAAGAAGGGTGGGACAATAAGAAAAAAAAAGTAGAGTAGGAGTAAACGAGAAAAATTAAGATGGTCGTAGTCAGAGTAGCTTGTTATGATGAAGAGAAGAGAGAAGTAAAGGAGTGTGAGAAATGGGGAAAAAAAGAGGCGAGTCATATGGGATGAGAACAGGGACATTCATAGAGGGTTTTGAAATGGGAATGAAGCAGGGTCTTAAAGGAAGAGTGGTTGTCTGTAGTATGAATAAGAGGTGGCAGTGAGTTCCAGAGGTGAGCTAGGGAAAACGACAGTAGGTGTTTGCCTGGAGGATGAGCAGGCTTGTGCAGTTCAAGCAAATTCTGGTTATTGGATCTTAGAAGTCTGTTGGGTAGGTGCTTTTTGAAGGAGGAGGCAAGGGAGGGGCAGAAGGAGGGATTAAAGATGAGTTTATGGGCATGCGTAATTTGAATGTAGGTAAGATGGTTGAGCAGTTCGAGCCAATTTAGTTTGTGTAGGGCATTGCAGAGGTGGGGAGGAGGATTTATAGCCAGTAGCAAACTTTGAAATGTTGTTATAACAGGAGGATAACTGTTTTTAGAGAATACTGAAGGTTGGTAAGAAGTGGGGCACCATATAGGAGAGAAGGAATGAGGAAGGTGTTAGAGAGTACAAGTTTTTTAGTGGGAGTGATATAGCAGTTATGGCGGTAGTGCAAGCCTAGTTTCTGGTGGGTTTCTTTATATTATTTAGTAGGAGGGTATCAAATTTTAACTGTTCATCAATAAGGACTCCTAGAAGCTTTACATGGGGGCCTACCTCAAGAGAGATATTGCTTTGACTATTAATGCAGAATGAGTTCTTGTCCATAATGGTACTTTTTGAAGGGGAAAATAATTTTAGCTTTTGATGCGTTGAGTGATAGGTGGCTGTCTATCCTCCAACGTTTGGTATAAGAAGCTAGCTGACACCTAGCTTGCAGTCATCAATGATCTTGGTCAGCCAGAGTCCTTCTGTGTTGGCCTGGACTTCTGAGAAGTAGATGCCAAACAGGAGAGGGCCCAGGACCACCCTGTGGGTCCCCACTCATAACTGGTCAACAGTCTGACTAAGAATTCACAACTTTCACTCTGTGGGTCCTGTCTGTAAGCCAATTTGCAAACCACCTAGTGATGTAAGGAATGATGCCTAGTTTGGTGAGTTTATCAATGATACCCGAGTAGTGAATGGTATCAAAGGCCTCGGCCAGGTCGAGGTAAGCTGTGTGCACTGCCTTACCCTCATCCACAGCCTTGGTGACTGCCTCAAAGAAGTCGTCCAGGTTCAGCAGGCAAGATTGCTCCTTTACAAAGCCAAACTGTGTGGGGTCAAGAGTTTGAAAATTGCCTATATCTTTGTTAAGCATGTCCATGATGATGCGCTCCATAGCTTTGCATGTCAGACTCCTCAGGCTAATAGGCAGATAGTTCCCTGGGTTTGTAGTTGCTCCTCCTTTATAGACAGGGATGACTGTAGCAGGGCACCATTCATTAGGGACATAGCCTGAGATAAGACTGTGATTTAACAGGGCAGACAGATGTGGTGCCAGTTCATTTTGTAGCTCATGTAGGATGCAGCCAGGGATATTATTAGGTCCCATAGACACTGTATTCTTGGCTTTGAACAATGTAGCTTTTACCTCTGCTGCAGCAATTGTGGGTAACAGGCTTTCTTCTAGAATTGTGATATGGCCCTTGGGGGGGGTAAAGTTGGCAATGAATCTGTTGTCCAGTATGTTAGCTATCTCTGTTGGCTCAGTATAGGAGGTGCTATTGTACAATAACTCAGAGAAAATCTAGGTATTGCCTTGGAGGATTTTGATACAGAAGGCTTTGTGGTTTTTGGTGTCAGCCGCAATTCTACCTTCATAGCTGGCTTTAGAGGATTTGATAAGGGATCTCAGGTTTTTGTTGAGACTGATAATGGAGGTTTTCCAGTCTTGTGACCTCATTTTTTTTCTGCAACAGTTTCTTCCTTCTGTTGTAGAGTTTATTGATGGTTGGCAACCACCAGATTGGCTTCCTTTTTTGGAGGAGAGCATCTTAGTTCTATGTGGTATGACAAGGTCCATGCTTTTGTTTATGTGCTTGTACAGTGCATTGGTCTATGATTCGGCAGCCATGTAGCTATTTTCCATTGGCATGGGTACTGAAATGTTAGCCACCTCTGTTTTTAGGAGCCCAAAGTCAGCTTTAGAGAAGTTTTTCAGGGTGGTCACAACAACTTAGGCCATGGCTACAATCTGGCTCTTAAGAAACAACAAAGTGTAAAGACTTTTCATCTTCTGTTTGTCAATTATTTAAAACTGTATAGCTCATCAGACGAGGAACTGAAAGCACAGCTGCAGGTTGCCAAAACTTTTTCAGATGATATAAGAATGTCAATTGGTCTTGATAAGTGTGCAAAAGCAACCTTTAAAGCAGGAAAACTGCAGCACCAGGAACACATCCGTTTGGAACAAGAATGTGATATAAAAGAACTTGAGCAAGAGGGAGTGTATAAATATTTTGGAATTAATGAACAATCAACAATAAAACATGACCAAATGCGAATAAAATTTAGTAAGGAATACTTTAGAAGACTTAAATTAATTCTGAAAACAACACTGACCGCTAAGAACAAGATCCAAGCTATAAACCAATTTGCTCTTCCTCTCCTATCTTATAGTTTTATAGTGATTGACTGGCCTCAAAACATGTTGGATAGATTAGAATGGAAAACAAGAAGGATGCTTCATGCTCACCAAATGATTTATAAAAATCAGTGCATACCTGGATTATATATTCCCCGTTCTGAAGGCGGGATGGGCCTCCTAGAAACTGATTACATGTATAGACCTGCAATCGTGGGACTCCATACATATCTGCTGACCTTACAAGACCCAAATGTAGGAAAAGTTTTGAAACATGAGGAGAATAAATCTAAAATGACTTATCTGCTTAATTTAGCAGAAGCATATCGACGTCAAGCAGGAACAGAACTCAAACTAGAAGTAAATAAAAATCAGGCAGCAACTGAATGTGCCAAAAAAAACAAATTAAGAATATAAGGTGAAGGACAAGGTAAGGCAAGAAATGTGGAAAATGCATTAATATAGTTGCAAGTATAGAAAATTTCTGGAAGAACCTCATGTTTGTCAGGAAAGAACACAGGAATGGTTAAGGAGATGTGAATTCAAACCAAGAGATGAAAGGTTGATATTGGCAGTCCAACAGAGTGGGCTACGCACACGCTGGTTTACAAAGTCCATTAAACATGTGGGAGAAACAGACAAATGTAGGTTTTGTAAAACCAAATTGAAAACAGTCGCACACCTCTTCGCTAGTTGTGACATACTAATGGTAGAAGGAGTATATACTGAAAGGCATAATAATGTGGCAAGACTGTTGCACTGGGGATTGTGCAAACATTATGGTACTGAAGTGGCTGAAAAACACTGGAAACGAACCACAAAGCATCACAGAAAATGATGAACTTTGTATCATATGGGATCACCCATTTACAACAGTTCAAAAGATAGATACTAGAAAACTGGATATAATGGTCCAAGAAAAGAAGACAAAAGTAGCACTGATCATTGAAATTGCTACACCGAGTAATTACAATGTTTTGCGTAGAGAGAGACAAAGTCATAAAATATCAGGAACTGCAGGCAGAAATGAGAGCAATGTGGAAGAAAGATATCCAGACAGTTTCAATAGTAGTTGGAGCAACGGGTTTTATAAAAAAGAATCTACAATCGTAGTTAGACATGTTACCAATCCATGTAACCCTACACGAATTGCAGGAGTAGTAATTTTTGGGCACATTGTGAGCGCTTAGAAGAGCACTTTTGTCTTACATCAAAGACTGAAACAATACTAATTTCATGAACTTCAGTTGTACTATGACTTAAAAATGGGGTCCATTCCCATCACAGTATTAGAAACCCAAAAGATATGGAGAAATTAAAAAGTGAAAAAACATTATCCTATGCTGCCTAACTACGCTTTCCCCTGTCACCACTTTACAGTCTCCAACATCCTTCAGACTGGCCCTCCTGCATAGGATATAATCCATCTGTGTGCATCTTCTTCCACTCTTGTATGTCACCCTATGCACTTCCCTGTTCTTAAAATATGTATTCACCACAGCCATGTCCATCCTTTTCGCAAAATCCACTACCATCTCACCTTCTGCATTCCTCTCCTGAACACCATACCTACCCATCACAACCTCATCTCCTCTATTCCCTTCACCAACATGCCCACTGAAATCTGCTCCAATCACCACACTTTTACCCTTGGGTACACTCACCACTTCTTCATCCAACTAACTCCAAAATTTTTCTTTCTCACCCTTAACGCATCCAACTTGTGGAGCATATGTACTAACATTCCTCATCACACCATCAATTTTCAGCTTCTTAATATCACTCTGTCAGGCACTCTCTTCACCTTCAAAATACTCTTGACAAACTGTTCCATCAGGATTACCTACCCCATTTCTCCTACCATCCATACCATGATAGAACAATTTGAACCCACCTCCGATACACCTGGCCTTACTCTCCTTCTATCTGGTCTCTTGCAAGCACAGTATGTCAACCTTCCTTCTCTCTATTATATCAGCCAGCTCTGTCTCTATACCAGTCATGCTGCCAACATTCAAAGTTCCTTTCTTCACTACCACACTCCTCTTTTTCCTCTCTTTCTGCTTTTGGGCATTTTGGGCATGGCTTCACCCTTTTCTTCTCTTTCTCCTTCAGCCAAGCAGTAGCCAAATTTCCACCAGCACCCTTTTGGCTAACAGTACTGGTGGTAGTCATTGTTAACCTGGCCCTCAACAGATCCGGTATGGAAATCTGGATTTTTGTCTGCATTTATCATTTGGCAAAACTTTTGGACCAGATGCCATTCCTGACATAACCCTCCCTATTTATCCAGGCTTGGGACCGGCACAAAGAAATGCATTGGCTTGTGCCTGCCCAGTGGCTGGGTTCCAACTCTGAGATCACAGTACAGTGGGGAAAAGGCACTGTACTGCGATCTGTATGTAAAATACCAGCACATTTCAAACAGCTGATTTTCGATAAGCTGTGGCAGTTTTTTCCCCCTTCAATGAAACACTCACTGACTAACTATTATGGTCCCATACACAGAGGGGAAATGTTTTATAGATATATATATATATATATATATATATATACATATACACACACACACATATATATATATATATATATATATAGCCACGGTAGTGGTGCTGCAGTAGCGTTGTCACCTCACAGCAAGACGTTGTCGCGTTCCATTCTCAGCTAGAGTGTCTTGTGTGTGGAGGCATGCGTGAATGGGCGTGCCTTCGTTGAAGGTTGTGCGTCAGGGCTGGTAACTTGGCACGTAAAAATCCACTACCAAACATTAGTGGACCGGAGTTCTGCTATAGCGACCCCAAACCGGGATAAGCCGAAAGACACGGCAACATATATATATATATATATATATATATATATATATATATATATAGTTCTACTTATAAATCTTGAAATACTGTAATACCACATTTCAGTATCACAAGACAAGAATCACTAAAATCCACTACAATGAAATATTAAAATACCAAATATCACTATACTAAAAGTTCATAATACCAAATTTTCAGGATGCGACATTTTGTTTTTTAATGTACCCTCCAACATACAAATAAAAATAGAAACAAGACCTTCCTCCCTAAATCATCACAATCCAAAACAACATACACACCAACAAAAATCCTAGTAATATATGTTTAAGCACTGGGTCATGCCCACCTGCACCCCCCACACCCCTGCTACTTATATATATATATATATCAACTCTGAGGTCTCACTACCAAGAAAAAAACAACAAACTTACCATTACACGCCCTACACTTCCACTGTACAATGTCAAGGCTATACCCATCCTCGGTTTCATTATTATGCAGTTTCAAATAACTGCACTTTCATGATTCTCATCTCGAGATACTGAAATTCTGTATTTAAATATTTGGAGATTTGAAAGTACAACCATACACACACACACAATATATATATATATATATATATATATATATATATATATATATACATATATATATATACATACACACACACACACACACACACACACACACACACACACGAGATACATTTATTACACCCCTGTCCCACTACTTGGACTCTCTTAAGAGCAATGCCCCTAGCTGAAGTTGTTACTCACTTCAATTACACTTTCTTAAAAATGCTAAATGATTTTGCACCAGTTAGGACATGAAGTGTAAAAAGTAAAGTACCATGGCTGACAAGAGAGACCAAATCACTCATGCTGTGAAACGGCAGAGTATGGAGAGCATGGTAGAAGAATAAAACATTACATGCCTACCAAAGTTTTAAATATCTCAAACACTATATCAAGATCCTTGTTAAATCTAATAAATCATACTACACTAATCTCAAACAAAAGCACCAAAACAACCCCAAGCTTTTTTGGTCCTCTCTAAATAATCTATTACACTCTGGCCATACCACTACACCCTGTCCTCCTACTTCAAACAACAGAGAGTCCATTACCAATCAGGTCAACACTAATTTAATATGGCCAGTTCTCTCACTAATCAATGATCACCTCACTTTACTCCTCCAACTTCTATATATTCTCAAAAGCAACAGTATCTTTTAGTTTTCAGCCATTATCAACTTTAAAAGAATTACTAGCCAAATTAAAAGAAAGAACCTCGGCTGCTGCTAACCTTTCCACTGAGGTCCTCAAAACAGGTGAGGAAACACTGTCCTTCCCTGTTTTCCATTCTGATCCACTCATCAGTAACTGAAAATTTTGTCCCATCCAGCTGCAAAAAAATCATAATTATACCCCTTCACAAAGGAGGTACTTCAAAAGAGTTAAACTATAGACTTACTGCTACCCTATCACCCCTCTCTAACATCCTCGATAAATGTATTCACTCTCAGCTTATGCAATGTACAACCAAACACAACCTCATCTCCAATACCCAGCATGGTTGTAGGCCCAACCACAATACTACTACTACCCTCCTCAAATTCACCAATATAGAAATGGGGTAACCTTATTTCGTTACTTCTTCGGGACCTTCCCAAAACACGACAGTGTCACACCAAAAGCTCCCTGGTTTTACAGTTATTTATGCAATGTACAGCAGGTAACTAAATGGCAACAAAACCTTTCAGCATTTTAACAAATCAATGCTGTTTTTCCACAAGGGTCAATACTCGCCCCCCCTTCTATTTAATATCTTCATAAATAAACAAATAAGCTTCATACCACTACAAGCCGTATTTGCTCTGCCCCATTCATAATAAAATTACAGGAAATCACTTAAAAATCTTTCATTGACATTGTAATCTGACTAAAAAAATCTAATTTGCTGCTTAAATTACCTTGAGTACGTGCGTGTGTGTCTGTGCCTTCTGTGGAAGGTTGGGTAGTGGGCTGGCAACTCGACACCATAAAACTTCACTGCCAGTCATGAGCAGACAGGTGATCCTCTGTGGTGACCCCTAACTGGGAAAAGCCGAAAGCAGAACAACACAAAAATAGAAGCCATAAGCCAAACTACGAGTCTTAATAGATCACAACCTCAAAATCTGATCAGCACATATTTCATTCCATCAAGAAAATTCACCAAAAACTAATCCATCTATAAGGCCAAACACCATCTTGCAGATCAAGCAAGGATTACCTTAGCAGCAACATACCTCCTTCCATCTCTATTATATGCTTCACCTATTCTTACAAATATCAACACTGTATAAAGCTAAACTAGCCATATGCTACTATAAAATAGCAAAATTTGCAGACAACCATCCTTATAAGACACACCAACTGACTCACAAACCGGTTAACATACTCAGAACTAATCATTGCCCACAACCTATTGTACTCTCCAGACAAATACCCATCATTATAAAATATGCTACTGTACTATTCACCCACTTGGGAACTGCACTCTAGTAATAAACTCTTACTAGGCATCAGTAAGACATTAAGCACTGCTGGAAGCTCTCGCTACTCCCATTGTGCGTCAAAACACTGGAATTAAATCTCCGTATGGTTAAAAAGAAAACAAACAGTTTGAAAACTTTGCTTAAACAGCACCTATGCCAAAGAAGGCTCTGTTCTTCCTGCTCACCTGGCTAGCTTTGCTCACATTACTCTTCTCGGACTCTTACAACTCCTCATACTGCACTCATTTCTTAAACTCTTCTTCCTCTCACACCCTACCACTAACTACAACTCTCTTCTGTCCTTTTACCTTCCTGCTCTTTTCCACATTCTCTCCTTTTATATCACTCATCAATTTTTAGGCAACGTTACTACTTGTCTGTAAATTAACAACCTCAAAAACACCACAGTTTAATCTTTTCCCTGCAGCCATCATGCTATAAATACGCTATCGTATTTTATTTGTCTATTCCATAATTAGCCAATTTATGTTAATTTCTCATTTTGTATTAAACTGCTATGTTCATGTTAGAAATATTTAAAAATAATGTAAATAAGCTTATGTACAGATGTTTTTATCCTGCGATTATAAATGTGCATCGTGCAAATTACAGTTATATAAAATGTTACTATAACAGATGTCCTTCTCCTCACTGCTGCAGTATTTTTCACCTTAGCGATCTCCTGCCAAGGACAGCACGATATCTGGGCAGTATACCAAAGCCTTTAGATCAGATATGCACAGTACACGAGACATATGCCCCCCATTCAAGATGTAGGGCATAAAGGTGATGTACAAACACAGTTACCCAGAACTGAATTGCCCCAAAAGAGAAGAGTGTCCATAGGACAGAAGAGGCTATGCACATCTAGAAGGATAAACTGCAGATGGAAAACACAGACTCATGGCCAGGAAGGAAACCAAAACAAAATCCAAAAGAAATAAACGGGGAGGAGGGAGGGAAGGCACACTGTAACAGTGAATGGAAGGACATCTACAGCTAAAAGATTTTACACAACTGTACTATATCCTTCTACATCAATGTTGTAGTATTCTTTACCTTAGGGAGAGTACAGAAGCTCAAGAAAAGGATTGGAAGGTGGATGACTGGGAAGAGCACTTGAACTCCTGCAGAATGGCTCTAGCAAAACCTACTCTGGCCTTAGAAACCTTATCCAGTTTATAATGTTTAGTAAAGGTATGAAGACCAAGTAGCAGCTTCAGTGATGGAATCTGTGTCAAATCCCTTGAAGAAAACACATCCCAGATGAGGCAACAGGCCTACCAGAGTGAGTTCCGAATGAAGGAGACAGACACTTGCCAGTAAAAGTATAACAAAAAATAATGGCCTTAGAAAATGAGTAGGAGATAGTTTGCTTAGAAACTGCCACTCTCAATGTCCTGGGATGAAATTAAACAACAATATGGTCAGACTTATGAATAGCCATAGTTTTATCAAAGTAATACCTGACCTTTCAATGCAAACCCTCTCACTAGCAGACTAAGAAAAAGGAAAAGGGTTGTACTGCCTGATTCAGAGACAACTCATTTACAACCTTGGCCATAAAGAAGGATTAGTAAGCAGGGACACCCTGTCCTTATGAAAAACTTAGAAAGGAGGGATGGCCATAAGGGCATGAAGTTCAGAAACCCTCCAAGCGCAGAAATAAGAGCAAGCAATAGAACATTTTTCCAGGTACAATGTTGCAGGGAAGCTGATCCTGCAGGTTCAAAAGGAGACTAAGTCAATTTTTCGAAAACAAAACTAAGGTCCCAAGGAGGAGGAATAGGCTTCCTTGGGGGCCTAAGATGCAGGATGCCTTTAAGAAACTGTCTGACTTCAAAGTGAGAAGCCAAAGGAGGATTCAATGGCAAACCAGCAGAAATAGCTGACAGATAAGCCTTTAGAGAAGAATAGGCCAAGTCAGACTGGAGCAACTCACACACATAAGAGAAAACCAGAGGGACACCCACTGAAAAAGGGTCCTGGTTATGAGCTTGGCACCAGAAAGAAATCTTGTCCACTTAGACAATACTTTTTGGTTTCAGGTTCTCTGGCCTCATGTAAAAGCCAGAGCATGTCCTCAGTAAAGAGACGCCTAAAAGGGATCAAAACCTTATCACCCAGAGAGTCAGTTGAAGAGTGGACAAGTGAGGATGGATGAAGAACCCTTGTCCTGTGTGAGGAGATCTGACCAATGAGGTAACTTGTAATGATTGCCCCTGGCTAGATGTATGAATAGGGGGAACCAGTGCTGTTCTGGGAGTCACTAACAATATTTCTGTGGAATCCAGTTGAATCCTCTGCATTTATCTTGAAAGTAGGGGAAGGGGAGGGAAAGCATACAGAAACATCCCCTTCAAAGGAAAAGGGTTCTCGTCTTCCACACCAGATGACATGGCACTCTGGAAGAGAATATCAAGCTAATAACAACAAAGAAACAAAGTGAAGTCGCAATTCATACGCAAGGCAAACAGCAAAGTAGAATATAAACTCGACAACGCAACTTCAGCAAAAAGCTATTTAATCGGTCAAAGCTTTCAGGTAAAAATCCTTATTCAGTGTACATAAAATATCCAGATAACCCTCCCTCTTTCTATATAGAAAACACACAGCCAAACAATTACTTAATCAAATGAGATCAATTAAGAAAAATTCTTATAAAAGCAATAACATTTTTTATACACAAAATTAAAATACAAAAATATATATGATGCTTTAAAGATGTCACAATACAAATTAACAATGCAGGCACATTTGTTTATTTATACTTAAGAATAGAATTTAATGACACCATTTGATTTATTACATGGGAAATGTTGGCCCCCATTTTCAAAATCCATTCATATTCCTTCATTTCCAGCCTACTGTTAATGTCACCCCTGTATGTTCCTAAACACTTGGTCTATAACCCTAAAATTAAATCTGTGTTCATTCCCACATTCACTTATATGCTTAGCCAAAGAGTAAGTACTAATATTTCTTTTAATACCAGACCTGTGTTCAATGATTCTTTCTTTTAATTTTCTCACTGACTTACCTAAATAAAATGTCATGCATATATTACAAGTTGCCAAGTAAACTATATTGATGGAATTACAAGTTGCAGGGAATTTAAACAAATTATTTTCTAGTTAGTGGATGTATGAACATGTCATCTTTATTTATAAGCTAACAGCAATTATAGCATGGAACAGTATCATAATGGTTAAACACCTTCCTATTCAGGATAATACACAAGTCCTTATAACACAATTTTTGTTTTAAATTAGGACAATTATGGTATGAAAAGCTAGGAAAAGAGTCAATAAATGAACATAGTTCAAGAAGGGACCTGAGTATATGCCATTTCTTACTTATAATTCTCTTTATATAGCGCTATCTCTATTAAATGTTGTAACATACCGCAACTTATCATTAGTATGTTGTTTATCATGTCTTTCAACAAGTTCTAGAGTTAATTGTGGTCCAAAGCTAGGTTTAGCTATGGTTTGTCTTAAACAAAATACATCACTGATCTTTTGACCCAGGATTTCTTCATCACACCCTCTATTAATGAATTCTTGTTTCAGTTCAATCATTTGCTGGTAACACTTTTCCATATTGGTGTTCAACCTACTTATGGGAATAAACTGCCCCTTAGCGATACCGCTGAAAATATGGGGGGGGGGGCATGCATGCTGCTACAATATAGGAACTTACTTCTATATACTGACTTTTTAAAGACAGTAGTATGTAAATGACAACATTATAATCTATAGAAATATCTAAAAAAAATGAATGTTCTTAATAGAGCTAGACATGGTAAACTTCAGGAAGTCAGAGCTTAAATTCAAGTATTCCAAAAATAAATACAATTCCACTTTTGTGCCATACCAAATGAAAAAAAACACCGTCCACAAAATGTTTAAAACATTTTACTTCAGTAGCATATTCTACTGGTGCATTAAATATGACCTCATTCTCCCATTTATCCAGTACTAAATTAGCATAGGTGTTGGCAATGGGCGTCCCCCACTGCCACACGAGAAATGTTATATACCTTATTGTCAAACACAAAAAAATTGTTATTCAATACTGGTTCCAATAATTCACATATAATTACAATATACCTATCTGTATTCTTCCCATTCTTACATAAAAACTCCCTAATAGCATCAATGTCATACGTATAAGGTATTACAGTAAAGAGGGATTGAATATCCAGAGTTACCATCCAAAAATAATCTTGTTCCTTTAGAGTAAACCAATTATGCAAGTGTTCGAAAAAATTGTTGGTATCTCCTGACATATGGCACAACTTTGACAAAGTGTTTTGTAAGAATAATGATAGGGACTCAATTATCCAGCCCCTGCTTGAGACTATAGGTCTCATAGGGGGATGTTCTAAGCATTTGTGGACTTTTGGCAACCTATATAAAATGGGTTATTTTGGGAAGGGGACATTAAAATAACTAAACATTTCAACAGTATTATCATTCATAGCCTGCAAATCAAAAATAGTTACATTCAAATTATGAATATGTCTATTCACATCATCATTACTGATGGTCTTAAAAACGTGCGTCAGATAAAACAACACACATTTCAGTTAAATATTGCCCTCTAGTCAATAAAATAATAGCACCTCCTTTATCAGCCTCCTTAATAATAATGTCCGGATTAGCAATAAGCTTTTTCAAAGGCTCTTGTTGAGACAGAGAGAGATTAAAAAAACTTTTGAAATGTATTTTTATCATATACATCCCTTATTTCTGACTAACACATTATAGAAGGCATGAATAACAGGATGGCTATTTGGTAAAAAGGTGCTAGAACGTTTGCACATATCACTTCTCATATTATCAGTCTGTTTGAAAATAAGCCTTAAGACCAGATTACAAGTAAAATGCTTTAAGGCAAAGTGTTAGTCAGGCCATCAATTGCAGATGGAATAAACTTAAGGCCCTTGTTAAATAATGATGCCAGCTGGAGATAAACGCACTTGAGATGAGTTAATGACATTATTTTCATTCAACGTACCTTTCTCCAGCAATGTTTTTGTGTGCTCGAGATGCTTCTGCCTCTTTTTCTCTGTATGGAACGGCCCCTGGAGCGTTTGCGCTTCCTTACAACTACCTCTTCTGGTAGTTTCAAATGGACATGCTGAGAATGAGCAAAGCCCATTTCTTGGCATTTTTCATTTCTTATAAACTGCAAACAAGCAGCCAATGACATAGATGCCTTATTCTTGTTTTCTTAAGTTTATTCCATCTGCAATTGATGGTCTGACTAACACTTTGACTGATTTAAAGCGTTTTACTCGTAATCTGGACTTAAAGCTTTTTTTAAAACAGACTGTTAATATGAGAAATGATATGTGTAAACATTCTAGCACCTTTATACCAAACAGCCATTCTGTTATTCATGCCTTCTATAATGTGCGAGTCAGAAATAAGGGATGTATAAGTTTTTTAAATCTCTGTGTCTGAATGAGTGTCTTTGAAAATGCTTATATAGAATATATATATATATATATATATATATATATATATATATATATATATATAAACACACACACACACACACACACACACATATATATATATATATATAAATACTTATCTATATACGTATATTTGTATGCAAAAAATACATATATATATTACACACACACACATATATATATATATAAATATATATATATATATATATATGTTATATACACACACACACATTATATATCTACATATATCTGTATCTCTATCTGTATATGTATGTATACATGGATAATGAAGATTTTGATGGCAACTTGGAGCCAATGAATCTGCACATTCAAAGCTACTGGGAACAGAATTATAGACACATTCCCCTTAGTCATTCACTCCCAGCGACTGAAGGCATACTGAAGATACAAAAAGGAACGTGGTCCTGCTTCACTAGTTGGCAAGAATGAGCAAGGGGGTATGAGGTGACTGCTGCATACAGGTCAGACCAGGGAGCAGAAAACAATGATGATGATTGACTGCTTTTCTTATTTTGGATAAAATACAACCATTTTCTTTATTATAGGTACATACGTATTTCACACACTAGAATGGTAAACTAAGAATCTGCCACAGACTGCTGCGAGGGGAAGTTAATTAACTTTTCTTACATTGCTTTCTTGTAATTTGACTGTTCCTTGTCTTCTTCTTTTTGTATTTTGTGGTGTATTTTCATTACAATGTGTTTTAATTGTAGTCTGCTTTTAATTGTATATTTAATCTAAGAAAGAGACCAGAGCTATATCTCTTGTGAATCGCACAGAGTGAATTTGCCTTGCCCTCACACCTTGTTGCTCATGTGATTTAAACACAACTGTCTCTATAGTTGCCCATCCCTTGTGTTCATTTGACCAAGTATTTCCTTCCCTCTGTTCTTTCACTGACTACTGTCAGTAAGTATAAAATTATCATTTTGTGAAGTCATGCTCCTTCACTATTTAAATTTATTGGCAATCCCACTGTACTCCATAGAGCCAGAATACTAAGTGCTCACCCCCACCGAATCTATCTTGCTCTTTCAAAATTTGTGACTCTCCCCTTAGATTGCTAAAACTTGAGTTACTCTGTCCTTCATATCTAACTGCTTAGTGCACACCACGACTCTTAGGGTGTTAACCTATTTTTTCCATCTTATCTTTAAAATCTTCTACATCGGGTCCAAATAAACAATTATTGGAGATCCCGCATTCTGCCTCTCAGTAGTCATCTTGGGATTAGTGCTTCTGTCTTGCTCCTAGTAAGAAAAGGTTCATAGGGACATTATTCCCTGGAGACTACTGATCGCCAGAAAGCCTGATAACTACTTTGTAGGTGCCAGCTTGGAATTTGTGCTTATGTTTTGCTCCTAGTGAAAGGAGGAGCAGGGAACATTGACTTCTGCCTGTCTCTGATTGGGTATTGAGTGCCTCTGTTGTACCTTCCTGATTGGTCTGGTTGCTATTCAAGGTATTTACCAGGAAAAGGCTGTATCAAGCCTAGAGACCCCTGCATCATCTCAGACAACACTGTTAATGACCAAAGAGCCTGTGGCCCGCTTCTCATCTTGGGATAGGTAATACTGTTCTGGTTCTGGTGAGAGAAGCAGCAAAAGAGGATTGTATACCAGCAGGGGGAAGCTGTGGTCCTACCAGCACTAGTAGTAGCCAGATAGTAGCCAGTTAGTTGAATCCCTACTAGTTATCGTTCTTGACAGAGCTAATCCTTTTCAGTAAATACTACTTGATTAGGTGTTGTCTAACCTAACCTAACCTCAGACTATCTCCTTAAAAACATAATATATAAATCATCTGGGTCTACTTTAGTAGCTTCCGCTCAGGTGTGTGGAAGTGCTCTGTACAGCTGCAAGCACCTTGAGTTGAAATATTTCCTGAAAAAACACCCTTGGAATTTCTCCAATACATTCTTGCACACAGGAAACTAGTTTGCTGTGAGAAGTATTGACATGAGTTTTACACCAGACACTCTTGACATAACTTTATATTCTCAAAGTAACAACCTACTCAGTACAAAAGAGCCTGTTGCCAGGGATATGTATTTTCATACTATCTCAGCTAAAAGCTTAGTAGATACCGGCATCAAGAGGCAATGTAGAAATTGGCTCATGTTTATTGACAACCAGCTATTCTCAAACCAAATGATAAGACATATTACAAATGTGTCTACATGATGCAACTGAAGGCAAAGCTTTCATCTGAAAGCATTCCTAATGTCAGTCAGGTTGCCAGTAGTACACACACTGCACCCATCACACACAGTACAAAGCAGACACATAGACCCACATATGTTGAGGCACTAAACATAACCTTCCTAAACTCCAAAGACCTTCTTTAAGAAATATACATAGCAAATGCCCTCATCAGCCCTGAATGCACTCTTTCAAAGCAACACCTATATGAACAGATATAGCCACATCTCGTGGAGCCTCCTCTTCTAAGCCCACAAAGCAGGCCCCCACACAATCCAACATTCTGGTCATTGGAGACTCCATTGTGAAACACAATTATGGCCCTCTCACCAGGCTGATTAAAGAGAAAGACATAATCAGTCATTTTATCAGGGGCCAGGATCCAACACATTATGCATGCACTCAGGTCACCAGTATGACTCAGTCATAGTCCATGTAAATGTAAATGACCTGAGACATACCTCTCTACACTATATGGAGTCCTGGGGAGAAAAGCTCCAGAAAAATACAAATACGCACTACATATTGCACAAATCCAGTTATGTGCACTATGAATCACAATACCATAAATCCTAGCATTTCTCCAGTCATGTGCACCATGAATCACAATACTGCCAATCCTAGCATTACTCCAGTCTTGTGCACCATGAATCACAATATTGCCAATTCTTGCATTTCTCCAGTCATGTGCACCATGAATCACAATACTGCCAATCCTAGCATTACTCCAGTCATATGCACCATGAATCACAATACTGCTAATCCTAGCATTACTCCAGTCATGTGCACCATGAATCATAATACTGCCAATCCCAGCATTACTCCATTCATGTGCACCATCAGTGTCAATGTTCGTAATGGCTGTGTGCCATGCCACAGTGCTCCCATTTTATACAGTTCTGAATTGGTATGCTATTGTATGTGTCATTTGCAAAATCCATGTGGCTGATTTATAAGTGGTTCCTTATATTTCCATGTCATTATGCACTTAACAGAAGCTACATAGTACCTGTGATATTTTTGCCCTTGCACAACAATGCTGTGCCTTAGAATTACTTACATCTCCTACTTTGCTATTACTCATACTAATCTGCATTGTGCAGAATCCTCTCCATGTATGAATCCTAGCCTAGATTTTATGTCCCAATCCCCTTCAATAACTCACACCACAACAAAATGGCATATGATGACCTTTATTAAAACTTTTCTTAATCACAACATTATTGAACAACATTATTTGATTTATTAATCACAGTGTGAACATCCATGTGACAGTTTAACAGGGAAGTATATCCTGCTCACCCTGCATAAAATAAGCATTGTTACCACAACTGCTCTCTTAATCTCACTTAACAGAAGCAGTATACCATTGCTCGCTTCCATGGCCAACCAACCTCCTTGCAATCCAACATCCATCACCAGAAGTGGAACAGAAGAGGGACAAACCTGCTCCTCTTTTCTACCCAACTGACTAATCCACATACGAAAGAACCAAAATCCTAGATGCCATAAAAAAGGTGGGTGGTGGGAGGGCAGCAAGTTCAAGCTTAAATCTGAACACCCAGCTCAACTACACTCATACAACCACCTTAACTCCTCCTTACACTTAGTTCACTTCCTCCCCAGCAGTCATTCCATCCAAGTTTAACCCTTCCTTGCCAACTACTCAAAACCCAAACTCTTTCCCCTTCAACCCTAACATCTCCCCCAACCTTTCAGACACCCTTTTCCTACACTTCACCTACCAAAATAACTAAAGTGCCACTTGTCAAAAGTTCCCAAACTTCATTTAGGTTTAGTTATCTATTTTTTCCTGCTGAAAACAGAGATGCACTAATTGTTGGACTTAGCTTATTTAAATATATGCATAGTACTGCTATTCACTGATAACCATTGCACATATATGAGCATTGAGACTATAACTACCATAGCTAGTTTAAAACAATTGACTATATACACAAATTACAAGAACCACAAATTTTGTGTTTCTCAAAGCCATTTTTAAGTACTCCTAATAGCATCTGTACAACTGCATGGACTCGGCTATACCCAGAAGAACTAAAACCTGCTCCTCAAGGAAAGACAAACCTGTTTGGTAGACATCCTCTATCAACAGGCTTTACAACAAAAGGAAGAAACTTTTGTCCAAGGGTAAAAGGGAACAAATTCCAAATTGGAAAAAAAACTACCTCCTTAGCCTCAACAAGCAAATTAGATCACTAGTGAAAACCTTCTAGGCCAATTATGAATCAAAACTAGCCTCCATAACAAAGGCAAACCCTGAAGTCTTCTTCAGTTACGTTAGGAACCTCTGTGGCAAAGAGCAGGTTTGTCCCAAGTTAATACTTAACAGTATCAATTACACTGTTCCTGTTGACTTAGCCAACCTGCTAGCTGATTGGTTCAGTGTAAACTTCACCCCCTAGAAGGCCCTTTCGACATCCTCGATACTTGTCCCACACCTCACATCTCCATAGATCAAGTGTTACAGGCCCTATCCAAGGCAAAGAACACAGCTTCCATGGGACCTGATAGTATCCCAGGATGTATTCTGCACCATTTCCAGTAAGAACTGTCTTCACCATTGAGCACCCATTCACCATTGAGCTTGCTAAAAAAAATATGCTGGTTTATGTAGCTTTAAACACATGCAAGTAATGTTTGTTTTGTAAAAGGAAATACATGATAAACACTTGCTAAACATAATGTATTTTCATTAACTATTTGTCTATAATCTTGGCTTGATCTATCCAAAAAGTGGTAAAACTCTTCATAAAAAATGTATCTTCATTAACCATCGGTTAAGTCTTGCTTCCACATTTTAACAAGTATAGCCATTTTAATTATGACTTAAAGTTCTCCAGTTCTATGAACTGTAAGGTGTCAACTTCATAAATTATCAAGAGGTTCTAAAGAACATGTACCCTGTTCTACTGAAATTCATCCGTTCAGACTACCTAAATCTGTTAAAATTGCACTTCAAAAGGAAAATCAAGTGGGTTGTTTAAAAGTCAAATTATCAAAGTTCCATAACTGTTCTCATTCTAATGGTGATAATTTAGACAACTGGTTGGCTGAGGGACACAAAATCCAATGAATTGACAGAGTACTTCTGACATTAAATGTTTCTGTAGCCTTTTCACAATGAAATTCATCCAAATATGTTAATCCTGTCAACAATCATGCTAATACTTTAAGTATCTACATTTTGGTCATATTGTTAAGCATGTTATAAATAATAAAACAAAATAAACTGACTATTATATGCATTTTCATAATCATTTTCTTACATACTTAGGCTGAACTCAATAATTTATAGTTTTAACTTTTGTTCCTGTACTTAATGTTACCACACTGTATTCTCCACCATGTTTTCTCATTAAAATGTACTTCCTTTTCCAACAGTTGCAGTTAAAACGGAGGCATAGTCCATCTGTTATCTTATGTAGTAGTGCATGTATTACAGATAAACATTAATGAATCAGAAAATTAGTTTTCTGTCGGTTGGCATGTAATTAGATAAGACACGTTTCACACTAGCATGTTATTTTTTGTGGATGTTAAACAAATAAAAACATGCTGTTGTCGGTTAAAATATCTTTGACCTCGCTGATACTCAAGGAACCTTAATCAAGCTGAACTGATAGGCACCTAAAAGCATGGCTGTTATCTTTCATTTACTCAGTAAGCAAAAACCTTCATTTAGGCTCCAACATAAAATAACTGTGGGTAAAAAAAAAATTCAACAACTATGGTAAACAGCATCTGACAGTAACAAGATTTATAAAACTGATTCAGATAAATATCGTGGAGTGTTGGCTGATAGAGAGGAACAGTACATTGACTAATAGCCCTTTTCCTTTATCTCTGGCCATATACATTACTGACTTGGATTCAACATTTCTTATGCCCTTGAAATTTTCACTTGTCCATATTTATTGGCAGAATTTCTAAACAAGGACTTGTATCAAACTAAGCTGCATCTGGGCACATTATTTCCCATACAAGTTGTCATAGTTATACAGCATTCAAGCTTTAATGGCATCTTCTGCGTAATTTCTCACAGAGACACCACAGTGTGTCTATGTATGTATTTACTTGTTGCTGACCAGGTGGGTTAACTAGTTCAAGGACTATTCATGCATAACCTGGATTATATATGACAGTGACATCTAAAACAAAATAATATCACACAATTGAGCATAATTAATTAAGAATTAACACTTGCAGAGTATAGTGATATTTAGAGTAAAACAAATTATGAAATGGTTTGTGGAACAAACACGCACACACCTTAACACCCGAATGTCAACACAGTATGCTAAGAAACAAATAAACATTGACATGCAATTGTGCATGGTCTGAGACATAACCCTCTGAGCATGCAACAGCAAAACAATGTGTGTGTGTAGGGGAGCAAGCTCCCTGCGAGTCATACAACGTCTGCATACCGTGCTAATAATACGTTCCAACTCTGACATTGCACTATAATGGGAAAAGAGCATATTCCCTAACCCAGGTAATGTAGTGATTATGCAGTTTTCAGTCAGGTGCTTTACTGAGTGTACTGGCAGCCAACAAAAGTGTTATCTCCCATATATCATGGCTTGTGGTGCATTTAGGCACACACCAGAGCTCTCTCTAGAATTATTTTTATTAAAGAAATATAATGACAAAGCCAGGCACATTTTGCAACACTAAAACCTGAAAACAGTGAGAGGTGGAAAATAACATGCTTAATTCAGTAAAATAAACTTCTGTTATGGAAATAATGCTTTGGTTTAGCAGATGATTCTGTGAAACTAAATTAAGAGGTTCTATCCTAAACAGAGCTAACAGTTCTACCTGCACCTTTACAAAGCAGTGATCATTTTATAGTATTTGATAAGGCTAGACTACATCAATAAACAAGTCTCCCTTGTCAGATCTCAAAGAAGCAAGCAGTAACAGTTGCAAAGCAAAATATAACAGTTAACCAAAAATGTATTCTTTACAAGATCTCATATTGTTGAAGGTTAACAGTACTATTCAAGTAGTGCCTTCAGAATCTTCTTCTTTCGGCTTTTTCCCCGGTTAGGGGTTGCCACAGTGGATCACCTGTCTGCTCTTGATTGGCAGTGGAGTTTTAAAGTGATGATTTGCCAGCCCAGCGCCCAACCTTCCACACAAGGCGCACACATGCATACACTCACACCTAATGCCAATTTAGAAAGTCCAATCCACCTACAGCATGTCTTTGGGATGTGGGAGGAAACCAGAGCATCCGGAGGAAACCCACATGACCACAGGGAGGACATGCAGACTCCACACAGAAGGCACCCCAGCCGATGGTCGAGCCAGAGAACCTCTTGCTGTGAGGCGGCAACGCTAACTGCTGCACCACTGTGGCCGCCCAAGTAATGCCTTCAGAATAAGCAAAAATCTCTGCTTATAGTAACTTGTTGCAAAGACAGGTCTACAATTTATCACACTCAAATAAAGCCGTGATTCAGAGACAGAAAAGATTGTGAGCAGTAAAAGCCATTGCAAAAGGTCCAGTTAGCCTGGTCAAAAAAATGAGTGATTCAAGGAGATATTAGTCACAATGAAGAAAGCTCTCATTCCAGCTAATTTCATGTCTCTGAATCACTTGGTGATTGCCACAGGTCTTAACAGGCCCTATATCCTGCTGCCCTTTTACTGTTATGGTTGATGCATCATGTTGGAACAAGCACACTCCTCTTTTATTCCCCCATACACATATCCATATATATATATATATATATATATATATATATATATATATATATATATATATATATATATATATATTCACAACCACACACAGAGACACACACAGATTTGTCTCCATACCTCTTACCTGTCCTTAAGTTTACTGAGCATTCCTAATGTTGTGAAACAGTACAATTTTATTCTTGTTACTGATCAGAAAATTATTAATTTAAGTGGATGACAGCAATATTTATAAAGACTTCCTAGTATGATTTAGTGCCCCCCCCCCCCACCAGTGCTTTGTCCTGAAGTCTTCAGCAAGGCCTCAGAATGTCACAGAACAATAGTGTTAGCCAATAATGGTAGAATTCTGAGCTACATACTACCAATTGTTCAATAAATGCATCTGGATGAAAGAGCTGTTAATTTATTACTGTTTTAAGTGGCTTGGAGTATGATGTAGAAATTAACCATGGTGTCCAGGGATGCAGCCTGAAAATTCCATTTTGTACTTACAAACCCTTTGTTACTGCCCCCAACTCATCTGGCATTTCAAACAAATGGACACATCTTTCAAAATCTTGCACCCTTGCAGTTTGCAAACATCTTTTTCAGCAGTTTCCTATGAAACTATTAAAGATACCATTTTTAGATTTGCAAATTGTTAGAGGTATTCATTTAGACAACTGTAAACATATGTCCTGAAAAAATTTACAATTATTCTGAGTGATACAACGAAAACATGTAGTCTGTAGATTACAGAGGATATGCCTGTCTACAGCCTTGATGGGGTGTAGTGCCCCCCCATATGCCTTTTGTGCTTCATAACCTGTTGTTCTAACATCCTTCCAGTACTTGGAATTAAGTAATGTTTCCCTGGTGTCTAGTGACCCCATTACATCCAATGCTTGTAGGTCTAGGGGGAGTTAAAAGTTATGGTAGCCCTCCCCACCTTTATACACAGACACCAACACTGCTCATCAGAATATCTCCTCACCTGATCACACACACACCTATATGACCTATCCCCTGATTAACCTCCCTACTGTGATCAGCCAGGCATACAGACTTTGTATTCAAGCACACATGTAGAGACACACACACACACACACACATCCTCAATTATCCAGCGAACTTACTGGCACTTGGCTCTAACATGATCTCGCTCATTGAAAGTAATGGGTGAATGCAAGCTATTCTCCAAGATAATTATCATTTCTGGTGGTAAGCATTTATGCATCTGAATGGGTCTCTCAGATGAGTAATCCACTTACCACAGACATTTCCATTGGAAGAGCACATGGATGCCACACTTTCTAGAATGCATCACTAGTATTTGTTGTAGGCCACAAAACAGCCAACCCAACATGGCACTGCTCCTCTTCAAAATAAGCAATATGATAGGGCCATCCAAGAATCCAATGGTTACCTCCAGAGGTTCAAAGGGCTTGTCAATGGTGATAACCTTTTTGAATCCCAGAATGATTTTGCCATGCATGCAGCTGAAGTTACTGAAATATACATCTCTCTCAAGCGATACCTTGCTAGCTAAACAATCCAAATGACTCAAGTTTGTCAATCTTTTGGAATGAAAAATGGTTCTGGATCATAACAATCATGATTTCCTCTGATAGTAACAAATCCAGATTGAGATGCTCCATCTAAAAGCCAACTACTTCATTTTCTGTACATCTAATTCGGGATCCCATCTACCAGGAATTCTACTTGTAGCACTATAACTCCATATTAAGACACTTCATTTCAGAAAGGACTGATATTCCCTTATATGTCTCATGCAGAAAACAAAAGTGACTCTTCTGGATTCTTGAACACTGATTTCTGCCATACTGTTAGGCCTTATAAAGGAATTGTTTTTCATCTAACTCTGCTTACCTGAGATTCTAGGTTATCTTCTTAACTGACCAATCCAGAACTCCAACTTCTGCGTTTCCCCATCTTACTTCTGTTTTCTTCCTCTGGAAGACTAGTGCTTAATCTCACTGATAAGTCTGACCTTGCCTGCCAGTTACTGGTAGAGCTATGAATATATGTTGCAACATCTACACACACACACAGGTGCTATTATTTTAGTCAACAATTACACTGATTGAGTGCCATCTCTTAGCAGTGGTGAAAGTAGTTGGTTTATATTACAAACTTTAGCATGTCAACTGTAATACATTTCAGGAGTTTTCCCCTTTCTCCATGTTTGGACAACTTTGGGCTGTGGGAGTAAACCCCCCCACATCTGGGAGATGTGAAGGATGAAGCCCCCCATGTAAAGGCAAAGTCTGTCATTGTTTTTGGTGATTGTATATGTAGCACTCTTGCCTGCATTTAAAATGACTTATTTTAGACGAGTATTCTTACCAATGAAATTTTCCAAAATGTTTTCCATCGATCAAAGTTTATTAGTGATTATTAAGAAACAGACGGAGGATACGTTCATTGATCTAAATAAAAAAGTCTAAACATAAATGAATGAAACACATGATCTAATGCACACTTCATCTAAATCAAGCAGAACTAAGAAAAAAAAAAGAAGAAAATACCTGGGTTTTTTGTGTTTTTTTTTTTTTTGCAGGGGCAAGCCCCCCCCCCCCCCACATCCACTGTTTTGGGGCCTCACCTCCACTACCTAATCCTATATATTCCAACTCCACTGTCACACTACAGTGGAAGAAAGGGAAAAAATGAATTTGTACAATCTTGTATAATCCAACATATCTCAGTAAAGCAAATTGTAATATTTTTTATAAATCTATAAGAAAACCTAACACCAATGATCACAAAATTATAAGATTTCCTTGTTATCAGAGTTGCTGATATTAATCTGTAGCAAAGGTTAAAATCAGATGAAGTGTTATTAGATTACTGTTTTTAGACCTTATATGTTTAAATAAAGTGATAGATTACAGGAAGGTAACCTATACATGATAGAAGATCTAGTTATCTTATATCTGTATCTATGCATCTTCTATCTCCAAACTGCGGGACATGAACTTTCATATGTGGAACAACTGAGCAAAATGTGGAATACTTGTAACTAACAGTGTCCACTAGAATAGTCATAGAATAATTAAAATGCATTACTTCATACTTCTAAAACTTATTCTGATGCCTTACTGAGATTTAACAAAGTTTACCATAGATATCGCTTCTAAAAAAAAAAAAAGCTTACCACTGTGTGACATATCTTTTCAATGTGAGATTGTATAGAACATGGATATTTTAAGACAGAAAATGAAGAATGGTTTTCATATCTATACACACACGCACACACACACATATATATATATATATATATATATATATATATATATGGGATACGGACACTTGCTCGACTAGCATATGTCCGAATCACAAAACATCGAACACACATACACGAAAGCGCTTAACATCGACAAGCACTTCCGTGTATGTGTGCCTGTTTCGTAGATTGGACTACAGTGCGGGTAAGGTAAAATTCACTTTTCCCCACTGTAGTGCACTCTCGGAGTGGGAATAATAAAGTAGGGGGGTATGGAGGGTGCAGGGGGGGCAAAGCCCCCCCTGCAGAAACGTAGATTTTTTTTTTTGAACTACACATACACGAAAGCGCTTTTCGATGTTAAGCGCTTTCGTGTATGTGTGTTCGATGTTTTGTGATTCAGACATATGCTAGTCGAGCATGTGTCCTAGATCCAAATATATATATATATATATATATATATATATATGTATATATATATATATATATATATATGTATATAATATATAGATAGATATAGATATACGTGGCTTACCTTATGTCAAATGGACACTAAATCAACATCTGTGTAGATGACACTGGGTTGACCAAACCAGATGATGAAAATGTACATGAGAGTGACAATCCCTGGGAGAGGGTGCTATTCCTTTTCTTCAGGAATTGTGCAACCTTGAAGTTTGTATATATATATATATATATATATATATATATATATATATAATTAGCAGGGCTGTGTGCCCCCCTGCAAAACCACTTGTTTTTGGTTTTGCCTGCTCTTGGGTTTATCTTCAGACCTTTCAAGTACCTGTAGATGCTCTGTTTTTCAACATTTTGACATCACCATTGTGATTGTGATTGATCACATTGATATTGTCTCCATTCTATTAAGTGGACTACATCGATATGTATGTATATCATTGTCAATGTTTATAGATACAAATGAATATTCTTGACAATGGTTTGGTTATTTGCTTGCTTCTATCTAATGCATCCATTTATTTTTCCCTGGGCATTCAGACTGTAAGAATTACCCAGCCATCCAATGATCCCATGCGTCCTTATTTTGAGCTGCCACAACACTGAAAATACAACACATGTGGAGTATCTCCCCATTAGTGAGAGAATAACTTTATTGCTAAGCCAGGGTATGGGCAGAATTATTGTAAAGGATACAGTCAGTAGTTCAGAATGTTCAGAAATATTTTTAAATGACCTTACCACCCAGGGCAGAACACACAGTCCCACTTTTGGGCATACTGCTAATGGCTATAACTCTGACTGACTAGGGCTAGCCTCTGTTTTGCAGTAATGGTTGCTCCTGTAATGAGAGAACCCTTGGCCTTATCACAAGGGAGGACATCAGGCCATTAGTTACTTGACTCTAGCTGCAGAATGACTTTCTAAGTACAGAGTTATTAGTGAAGTCTGAAAACGTGGTATTACTGCCCATCATCCTACCGTGCACCAACAGACCAGAACTGAAGAGCAGGATGTTAGCAGAGACCACCACCATCATTTATCTATCTGGCTTGCTCCCTTTTCCTTTCCATTTCACACATCATTTGTGCATGATTTCATTGGGGCTATATTAGAACACTGAACTTTCAAAATTTCGAGTGTTCTAATATCGCCCCGTTTTCAGCGAAAATATCGAAGCAGCAGAAAACCAAATTTTTCCTAGGGAAAGAATTTGGTTGTCCATTTCTGTTGCTTTGGTATTTTCAGAGGTGTGGTGGAAAGTTACGTGTAGGGTTCAGGTAAGTGTGCGATTGTGTGGACATGAGGGTTAGGGCAGATTAGGTGAGTTAGGGTTAGGGCGTGGGTCAAGTATGTGTGCGATTGTGTGGACGTCAGGGTAGGTGAGTTAGGGTTAGGGTGCGGGTGAGGTGACTGTGCGATAGTGATGGACCTTAGGGTTAGGGTTATGGTTTGAGTTAAGGTAAGTGGACAGTTAGGGGTGCATGTATAGTTTAGTGTACGGTTAAGGTGTAAGAGTTTAGGTGTACGTGTATGGATTGCTGTTTGTTTGGTGTGCTTGTGTTTTGTGTGTGTGTGTGTGTGTGTGTGTGTGTGTGTGTGTGTGTGTGTGTGTGTGTTTTGGAACAGCAAATTTTTCCCTAGGTAAAAATTCACTGTTATGTATGTTCGATGTTTTAAATTTTCGATTAATAGGGTTCGATATTAGAACACTCGAAATTTTGAAAGTTCGGTATTCTAATATACACCCCATTTCATTTCACGTGTCTGTCTTGCAAGAAATGCATCATTTTTTCAGCAAAAGGATAATTAGGTTTATCTGCAATGCTCGTCCTTAGTAATTAGTTGCACGTGCAGACCTGCAGGTTATATATGCTAGACTCCTGACCCTTACTGGTGTCCCAGTGAACACCACCAGAGAGGTTGGAAGAAGGAAATAGACAGTCTGAGGACTCTGATATGGTCATAGTGGAGTCATCTCTCAAGGGCCATGGAAGACGGGGTGCAGTGGGAACCATTTCGGGAAGCATTCTTGCCATTTTCTTCCTTGTGAGCTGCAAGAAGAATGAGGTACCAGCACCAGAGTCCATCTTAGGGTTCACAAGGGCCTTAAGCTGTTTGTTCTCGAGAATGAGGTTAAGGAAGCTGAGATGACTTGTATTCATTTTCCAAGTAAATTATACGTAGATAACACAACAGCAGATGTTGTGTAACTCACCTAAGGAAAACAAGCATCCTGTTTGGGAATCTTTATACAGAATCTGCCATCCACAATGAAACTTTCCTCTTTCTCCTAGACATAAGCAATAACAAAATGTACTAGAAAAATGAAATGGAAATCACAAAAGGGGTACTTATCTGCACAAAAAAATCAAATAAGCTGGCCAATGAACCATTGAAGATGCACCAAAAACAGACTCTGACTGGAATCTTCAATGGCAAGAAAGCTTTGAAGTTTGGCCTCCTTACATCAGATGTACTGTGCACATTGAAGGTGCTGAAAAGCTTTTGAATACTGGCCAGATGTCCAATTCCTGGAAAGACATGTCCCATCTAGGTTAGGACACTCCAACAGTGAGATATATGTGAGAAGTATGCTCACTGCAAGTAAGAGAAATTCTGCATATAAACACAAATGCTGAGGTAAAAATAACGAAATACACAGAGCAAAATGTGTTCAAGTATTTACATGAAATACCCTTTAAAATCATCACTAGTATGTACTTAAAACATAGCAAATCAAGAAGGATTTGAAGATTAGTGGGTAATAATAAAGTAACTAATGCACACCAATGAACTTTATATACTGGCCAGTTTATAGACAAAAATACGAATAAAAAAAAAAGAACTTGTATTACTACCAGGCAATATAAAACCATGCATGCTTTTGTGATGATAAATGGTATAAACAAGTCAAACACCATTTCAACATTTCATGTGCCTTTATCTTTAATATTTTCAAACGGCGACTCTATCCAGTTTTTAAACTCTGCATCTTTATTTAAAGAACTTGAAATCTACTGTTGGCAATCATTAGGCACTGTATAACCACACATAATCAACCTTTTGCACAGTGCCCAAAAAGGTATGTATGGATGTATTTATTTAAAGTTGTTAGCTGAGATAGAATGCTGACCCCTATATACCATTTTCAGGCCAACCTACAGTCACACAGCAGGCACACATAAATAGTACAAGAAACACATTGCAGAAATACACACACACACATATACATATACATATATATATATATATATATATATATATATATATATATATATATATATATATATATATATATTAATGACAAATAAAAATAAACATAACTATCTACATGATTTGTAAAAACAGAAACAAATGCACAAGTTCTGTTTGTAATGGAATAGAATGTATGAAGTCTTTAAATATTAGGAAACATCAAAGAGGAAAAAGGACAGGGTGCTATCTGGCAGTTGAGTGGAGAGGATTTGAATGTACATTTTTATTACATTGCTTACTCCCTGTGCCCAGGATAGAGGATTTGATTTCTTCCACCTGTCTTTGCCCACTGTGTGAATCTGAGCATGTCATTCAGATTGTGCTCCAAGGGTTCCCCTGAAAAGGGACAAATGTGCCCAATGGACTTACCTGGTCAATGAATAAGTACAATAAAAACAATCACAGTGCAGAAAAAAAAACAGTCTTAAATATAAAACAAGTAAGAACATCCTGAAGAATTCAGCAGAACTTTAATGCAAAACGGAATACTGAAAAGTAGCAATTCACAGGATACTGAGACAATATTAAATATAAGAACTTTGTGTTTATTGTTTGCAGAACAGAACTGTGGCCTGAAATAAGTTTACATGGAAGAAGCCTGGCAATGCCTACATGAAGAAGTGTAAAGAGTAAAATTACTGATGCTGTACTCCAGAATGTTACTAAAAAAAAAAAAAAAAAAAAAAAAAAACTTGCTGACTACAAGAAGCACACACAACAGACACTAGACATTCAGATAAGTGTGTTTTATCTGAGAATGACTTAGTGGTTTTATCAGTAAGCATACATTCTAAATATTTTACAAAGGGCATCTGACTTGGACCAGCACTAGCAAAGGTCACTGTAAGGGCAAGTATTTGACTGACAGCAGGTTAAGAGAAAGACTAGTCATCATGTAAAGATGAAAGGAGGTGAATCCTAGCTCCTGCATTGAAGTTGAAGACATGCATGTGATTGAAGTGATCTCTACCTCATTCATTACAATCAATCAGCTGCGTCACTGACAGACACATCATTCATAATCCTGCTGAAGTGCTTAACACGACCACATGCACTGACTATGACCCTGTAATTTACTTTCAGGACATTTTCACCTCCCATCACTCAATCACGGAATGCCTTCAGCATCTACTTAAACAGGTATCTCTCATGAGAAAGTAACAGCAGAACAATGCAAGGCAATGGAATTAACATGGTTTGTGTATGCATACTGCTGACAATTTCACATTCTGCTCTGGTTTTAATAAATGGTATATCATTGTAATCAAAATATTTAGCTGCTTTATTAATCTAATTTAATTTGAAATTTCCCTCTACACACAGAGATGCACCAAAATGATACCCTGAGCCAGCTTCAGTTATGTAAAATGACTGAGAGTTTAACGTGTAGCAATAATTTTACATATTCTGTCTCATGTTCTCATACTTCCTATCTTCCCGTTAATTTTGAATTAGTTTAACTTCTGCAGCATTCAGCCTAAATGTTAAACTACTGTCTGATCTAAGTAAGCAGTCAGAATGATATCAACTCAAGTCCCGTATTGTTTTGGGGTGCACTGATTTTATTATGCTTTTCTATAAAACTTAAGGCAAAATGTATCCTTTCTCCTTCCAACATAACGCCTGTGATCCAGCCCCAGTAACACAACATAATCATTACTTTTAACTGGTCATCTAGAAGACAGAATGTTTTGATTTCTAATGTGTTCATTTTTATTAATCAGGAAAACCTGTACTGAAACTCTAATTTCAAGAAACTAATACTGTTATAACTCTCAGTCATGTATCTAATCATCAAAATTTCAAAGCCATGAGGCATGACTGCATACAGAATGTTAATACTGTGCATTTTCTATGTATTTAGGAGTCCAAACTCAATCTAACTGTAAACTTGCTATAAAAGGATTCTTGAAAATGTGGGTGTTTTAAATACCACACCCGATGATAAAGTATTTTGTAATATCTATGCCACTGCAAGAATCTACTCCGAGTCTCCCATAATATGGGATCCCCATATACAGTGGCCCATTACATGAGAGAAAATAGGCACGCACCTGAGAAACTGTCATATAGAGAGAGCTAGCCAACAGACTAGATTGCATGAGTAAGCCAGCCCTGTATAATGTCTAAACAATTTGTCCTGCCACTGCTGTAATATTTTCAGCAGAGTCCGTCTGTATGAGGCCCTCCTATGCATCTCATAAAAACTCTGCTTCAAAAACTTCTCCAGATCCTCCATTGAGCCTCAGGGAAGGCTACTCTCTGGCAAGACTAGAATTTTTTTAGTGTGGTATATAGGCAGAGTCTGTGTAATACCTGCAGAATGCTAAAATCAAGAGCGGTACAAGCCTGACAGTCAATGCAAAATTATCAAACATTCTATGGCAAGAATTTTTTTTTCGTTTTTTACTTTTTGCACACATCAACATACTCTAGAGACAACGCCCTAGTTGGACAGAGTACATAGCACTGATGCACTTGTACCTCTCAGATGGGTGGCCAATGTTTACATTACTCTCCAATGATATTTTTTTTTACCGTCCAAAGATATTTTGTACTTTTTATCACACTTTCTGTTGTCTCTTAAATTTTCCTCTCTGGTGATAACCAGGAAACTCATTATCATCAACACATTTTTCAGTAAGTAATTACAGTCCACAGACTTTTTAAGTACTATGTTACTTTTGTATTTATGGCAGCTCAGAGCTGTTATGTAAAATCACCCATCTGCCCCTCTTATAATGTGACATGTCCATTTCTCCAGCACTGTCTATTGTTATCTATTTCATCTTTAGCTTAGCAGTTTATTCATCATTTTAACTCACAAATGATTTTATGTCACAGCATACCACAACATATCACATCATTAAACTTCTACTACAGAGCAGTATAGCATATAATTTGTATAGCCTAATTACTGCCAACTTCTACATCAAACAGAAATTTACAGCTGAATAAATGTTTATACTATCACTGAGGCAGACAAAGAAAATCCATTTCCTAATATTACAGAAACTGTCTGGCTCTTCAATTTAGTCTTGACTGAAAAACTCACTGGATAGATCTTTTAAATCAGCATATATTACCCACATGTAAGGAAACAAACTAGCTAGCATTACAGTTTAATTATATAAGAAAATGGCTTAAAAATAAGTTTACATCTTGTAGGCCAGACTTTGATTACTACTTTTATTGACTGTATATTATGCAACTCACAGAAAATTACAGACTTGATTAATGCTCTTAAATCAATGAAAAAAGACAGGTGTAGCTAGTAAAGTCATGCAAATTTAAAACATGACAGCTAATCAAACTAAACACTGGTACCTTACTTTTACAAATCATCA
The DNA here is from genome assembly GCF_019279795.1 of Protopterus annectens. Taxonomy (NCBI): domain Eukaryota; kingdom Metazoa; phylum Chordata; order Ceratodontiformes; family Protopteridae; genus Protopterus; species Protopterus annectens. The sequence continues at coordinate 526,263,421 of NC_056743.1, forward strand.
TAAGTATATTTCCAGTACGAGGACCATTCAACAAGTACTTAATCTTAACTTTACAGATTATCTTCTTGCCAGAAACTCTCTCTCTTTGCTTTTTAAATTACAGACCATTTTGAATTTCTGTATATTACTCAATATATTTCTACTCAGTGTGACAAAACACATTCCCATAGATTAGGGTGAGAAAATGTTGATTTAGTTTATTCAGTTTATGGTGGACTGGATCCTTATCAGTTGAAAGATTTTTCAGAAACTGAAACTCCATATGGTTAAAACCATATAATCGAGTTTTAAAAAAAATGAAGCTTTTGAATGCAGATTGCGGTACAGTGAGGAGTGGGACATTTACACTTTTCCTCACTGTAGTATTATCTTAGAGTTGGTATATATAATTTGTGGGGGGGGGGGGGGGGCTTGCTCGCCTGAAAAAAAAAGTAAAAAAAAAATGTAGACTTTTGTAGAGATTTTTTTGATGTTTGAGTTTTCAGAAACTCAATCATATGGTCTCTATTTTTTTGAGTTTCTGAAAAGTCAATCATTAAACATAGACCCGGTAGATATTATTGAGAATCACATTCTCTGTGTTTGTAGACATATAAAGCAAGATGGATAGGCTGCAATAAGATTTTACTTATTCATAGGTGTATATAGGACACCTGTGTACTGTGTGTCCCAGGTCGTGCCCTAAATGGTCCACTGAGATTGGTGTACTCTACCTTGCTAAAAAAAAAAAAAAAGCCAAATACTATCAACAAAAAAATTAATCCGTCAGAGATACCTGAAACCTAATGGGGTATTGTTACTTAATTATTTATGTTATTAGGAAATGTATTTATGAACGGCTACTTTAGATACTCTCACCATCTATTGAAACATACTCGCCCACAAAGTCTTGATACTGATTGTAAGCAATATGAAACAAATACTGTTGAGGCCTCTGATTTTAACTGGCCTATGCCTTCTTATTGATTTAGAACAGATATGATCTACTTCAGTGAGAGCTGCCTTAATAGTTTGCACTTTTTGCTTCCTCAGCGTAGTACTCTTGTCATCTGTCAGAAGGATCACGATACTTACTTTAGACACAGCACAGAACTTGTACTACTGAAAGAATGATGCTGGTACAAAGCTTTGCTCAAATTAGGCACTACATTTCAGAGAACTAGATAATGTATTAGACACACTATGAGACAATATATGATCCAATAAAATGCTGATATTAAATTTTCTTCTGCAAGTGATGAAAGACTATAGCACACTGTTTTGCTACAGACCAAAATATTTATCCTGTATTACTTAGCAGGTGAGCTCATACTTCCTTACACGTATGCGTTTGCCACTGTGTTAGCTTATTTTATTCCTAAAACTGCACATTTTCCTCATCTAAGGTCCTGGATCACAAATGTGTTCACCATTCCCAACCTCCTTGAAACACTTGGAAGTGTACACATTTTTCTTTTTGATTAAACATTGCTTTTTTTTTCTACTTCAGGCTTCTAGTTTGCCAGCTTCATCTTTGCTGCACCTATGCCTTTTTTTCAATGTAAAGTGTTGCAATTATAGACATTTGTTTGGGAAACTACCTAATTACTACTTGTTTACTCTCTTTTTGTACTACAGTTCACACCTTCTCCATCTAAGCTGCATCTGTAAATTAGCAGGTGTGACCTCAATTAGTTTTAGTCAGTAAAATGCCTAATATAAATAAACAATTACCCAAGAGAGCAGTGATGTGTGGTCATCCTTGTCATGTACACTTTTGTATGTTTTCACAGCTTCAAAGCACCTGTAGACATCACCATCCTGATCTTTTCCCTCTGCTTATACTATGGCACTGAAGAAAACATTTCCAGAATGACAAGCTTGTGTCCTTATTGCAATCATGTGAACACACCTATGGCATACTTCACTTCTGTTTTACCCTACATTTTTAAAATAGAAATGGTTCTAACAGAAAATAAATATGCATCTATTTTACCTAATAAAGTATTGCGTATTTGTTTCTATAACCTTGTTTGTTGCACTGACTTTAAAGACCATTAAAAGGAATATCTTAGGCTACTGGGAACAATTCTAAAAAAATATAAGAAAGCTTAATAAAAGATGTTACACTGCAGTTGGTATTTTAAACCTGTAGCAATCTACAGATTCAAACATAGGTCTAATATTTTATTTAACTAGAGGTAACATGCTTAAATGCTGCCTCTCACTGGAGTGAAAATTGTTTAGACATGTATTAATGCTAGTTGTACTGAGTTAGGTAATTGGATGTTAGTTTATCTGTTCAACAGGGTGCAGAAATTAGAATTAAATAGAGAAAAGGACTATAATTTCTTTTATCCCAGACAGATGTGTTCACACTGTCATCTTTAAAACAATTAGTGCAAAATTTTAATAAAGGCAGATGTGTGCCTCTGACTGCCATATTCGGCCATAAAAATGTAGAACATTGTCATGGGACTTAAAAAGGTAAGAACAAAGGAGAAACTGTAATCTGCTCAACTTGAAAGAAGACTTTAACAAACAGGCACACTGAAGCCTGGTTTGATCTCTTTGTGGGTCAGACCACTGCATTAATCATGTCCTGTCTGGATGGACAGACACCTGCCTGTCACATGTATTATGTCCTGCTAGGAGCTTTGATCTTCCTGATGAAGTACTTGTGTGCATGGGAGGGGTTCCTTCATCAGATCTGTTCCCAGCCTTTCATTCCAAGCACTCCCTGCTAGGGGCCAAAGAAAAACATGGCTCTTGAATCTCAGTTAGACAGAAATGACCTGGAGCGGTAGGGTGTTGGCAAAGCCTGATGGGAGTTCACCAAGAGGGGAAAGTTCAGCAGGGCTCTACCGAGTCTGGAAAAGACAAGATTAAAAAAAATGAATGCTGCCCTTGTTGGAATGTAATCTGATCAGTTTGTCGCTTGCTGTAAAATACATTAGCTGCTCTGAGCTACTTACAGCAAGAGCTGTAAGATGTTTTCATGAAACGTATACACAATGTTAACTCTGTTGCCCCTTCAAACATGACAGTTCTCTTAGCATTTGGTTCCATGCCAAAAGATTCTGCACCACTGTGGTTCTCACAGCAAAAGCATGTGATATTTAATTTTCATATGGACTTCCACAGAAGGTGATCTTTTTAACAGCTTAATCAAACAGCTGCTGCTATGTTGTACAAGAACTTTTGACAGGTGTACAGAGAGTAACAAAAAATAACTTCAGTTATTAGCATACAATTAGAAACTAAAGCCATTGCATCTTGTGACTTGCAAACAGTTATGCTTTCTGTTTATCTGCACAGTTACTATAAACTTCACTTTTTGGATGTACTGTCTTGGAATTCTTTTCTAATCTGACTATTCAGCAAGGAGAAGACACAGTACTGTTAACTATAAAATATTCTGTGCAGTTTATTGCAAAAGTCCTCATTCTCTGTCAGTCATTATGTGTGTGTGTGTGTGTGTGTGTGTGAGAGAGAGAGAGTATGATTACATGACTCAGTTTATTTTACATTTGTTAACCATCTGGGGTGGAAGACCCTTTCCATAGTTATGAGGAAGGAAAGATCAGTAGTTCAAAGAGAAAATATACATTAAACAATACATGGTCATTAGTATTCCAAAGCATATATACTGATTGGTCACCCAATTAGCATGCCAATTGTAAACTGAGCATATCTCAATAAAAAGAATGACATCTTTCTATTAGAATATGCTATACTACTTAAGAGAAAATGCCATTTTATGTGAGGCAAGGTAAAATATGGCGAACAACAAACCTGTTCTGCATAACTCTAGACAGGCGAGTCTCAAAATTACCGTCAATATGATCCATCATAATGTCCCAGATTTTCATAATTTTTTGCCCTGCCCTACACAAAATAGATGATTTTAGTAAAGCCCTAATGATATTGCCACATAACATTTCATACTTTGTACATGTCAGAAAATGTATTTTGATGTCAAAATTTGTTCCTTTTTAAAGTATTTTACTTTCATTTTTGTTACCTAAGATGGATCCTGCCTGTTATCCTCCTTTTTGCTTGATACATAATGAAAACTGCATCTACACACACAAACTACAACTTTTTTTTTTTTCAGAAAGGCAGAGACACAGCAAAAACAATCTTCTATTTTCTCATCCACTTCCCTTATGCTGGCTGGGTGTGCTGTGCAGAAGTATGGATATATGTGCCATATGCATGCAGACTAGATCAGTACAGAGCACAGGAGGTGGAAAAACACTATACTGTCACTACAAAAAGACTTTTAATAAAGGTAAGCATTTTCTTTCCGAAATAACGCCATTGTATAATAGCAATAATCATTCCCTGAGAGTGGCTATAATCAGGATTTAATCATGGTTGGCTTTGTTTATTCATTCAGGCTTCTGCCTTGTAATAAAACCACACCAACCATGGGTAAATCCTGATTTAATGGCACACAGTCATGGATTATTGCTTAATGGTGGAATCAAAATATTTAACAACTAGTATTAAAATTAACCAAAATAATAGTGTAGACAGTAGAACACTAAGTGAAACAATACAGCATACAGCTGATTGAAGTATCAAATAACTGACAAGACATCTAGTTTTAGAATTAAACACAAGAGCACAGGGAAGTTGAGCAAAATATAAAATGAATCTAATGTGTATACTTCTTAATAACAAGTTTTTTGGTGTTACACAGGCTTTACAATTCTAGATAAAGGTGAAAATCTGGGGTACGTAGTAAAATACTGGTAGAGAAAGGAGATATAGAGTGAAGAGCAGAGGTTAAGAAAAAAGGACAAGGTGTAGAGTAAGGAGGAGAGGTTAGGCATACATAGTAGTAGTATTTTGTATAACAGAATGAAAACAATCATGCTCAGCCTAGCATATGTCACAGGAGCATGTCCACATAATGAGGCTTGAATCTA